>NC_061115.1:172815662-172973427 GCF_002878395.1 Capsicum annuum | reverse complement strand
CCCCCCCCCCCCCCCCCCCCCCCCCCCCCGCCAATGAAAATATCCTTGAACCTTTGCATCCCGATCTTGTGCACTATCTTCTAAAAAGTTGTAATTAAAGGAGACATGGTGAATAAATAACATACATTCTCACTTGAACAAATTTGTTGCACATTAATATCACCATTCTTTGGAGCTCACGTATATAGAAAATCTTTGATGAAGTGTGCTTCATTCTGTCTCCTTTTATGAATTCTTCATTAAGATGTGCTATTCATGCTACATTATCTTTATATAAAATTATGGGTACTTTGTCATATTTCAAACCATATTTTTCTCAAATGAGATATATCATGGATCTCAACCATACTCATTCGTAGCTTGCTTCATGAATAACTATTATCTCAGCATGATTCGATGAAGTGTCTATGATTAACTGCTTTGTATATCTTAAAAATATGGCAGTACCGCAATATATGAACACATATCCTATTTGAAATCGAGCTTTATGCGGTTCAGATAATACCCAACATTAGCATGACCAATAAGATTGGAACTGCAATTTTTAGAATTAAATAAGATCATGTGTTTGATCCCAATTTGATAACTCCTATTAGGAGCAGAACTATACCTTGCTAACAAATTAATTGAAAAGTCTATATCAGACCTTGTAGTATTTGTGAGATACATGAGTTCACCAATTGCACTAAGATATGGTACGATATAACCAATCCAAATTGTTGTATTTCTCATTTTAGTAAATAATCTATTGCTTTGAAAACTCTCCAAGAGTTTCAACAATTTTCAATCTATAAGCTTATACAATATAACTATTATCAATAGTTTCGCAGAAACTTTTATATTTTGAATCCTTAAAGAAGATTTCATATAAATTTTGTCAAGTGACAATATTCAATATTTCATATATGACATCTTCAAGTGTCTGGAATTCAAATCAAATAAGTGTTATACTTACCAAGATGCATCCTTTCATGTCACTTTATAAATATTTCTACGTTAGTATGCTTAAATAAGCATAGAATTTAGATCCTCGTGATCTTTCATGTAACACCCTATAGTTTTGGGCTAGTCCATGAACCATCATTCCTACGTATATAAGTTATAAACCCGATGATTCTCATTTGAATATAAGTTTCATGATCTTTATACTAGTGTGTAAAATTCTCATGAGGATAAAAATATTCATAGAAATCATTTAGAGCCAAGTTGAGCTAAGATCCTTTGATTCTTCCAAAGTTTGACATTTGATTCTACAAGGGTCTATTTTAAACATGTATAAATTTTTATATATGTATAATTTTATAGATCAAAACTATCCAAGTTATAGATATTTGAATTAGCTTTCCAATGATATAATTTTTGCCAAAATTTGATACCCAAGCAAAAAGTTATGGCCATTTTCATGAGAGAGGAAGCAGCTGCTCGCGCTTAGTGTATGAAGCGCGCTCTGTCGCACGTACCTAATTTCTAGGTTTTGTTTTTGCATTTTTAAGGGAAAAAGGGTCTTTTTCTCTACCCTAACTCATCCATAACAGATAATTAAAGCCTTAGGAAGAATTATTTTTCCCTTTATCCATAATTTCTCTCTAAACCTCCCTCAAGAACAAACCCTAATCCCCATTCAAGAAGTTCAAGACTTCATTACAATATCTTCAAGAAAAAAAAATAATTTCATTCCCTAATTCAAGAACCTTTTAGAAAAGCTACTCTCTTTGAAGATTCAAGCTTTTGAGGTATGTTAGATATTCATCCATGGGCCCTTTTCACCCAAGGAGTCCAAGAATCCATCTTTTATAGTTTAAATCTTGAAATTACATGTTAATAATGATTTATCCCCATGATGTTTTTATTAAACTTGATTATACATGATGTTTACAATATATTTTCATCGAAAGCAGCCCTTATTACATATTTCATTAATTAGGTCCATGAACTTACATGGATTTTGAATCTTTATCATCTTTCCATGGAAATGTTGGTGATATAAAATCTTACATGTTTGAATGGTGTTGTTTGTTGAATTTAAACTCTAATTGGTAATCTTAGAAGTGAAATGATGCTATTAATACAAGTTTTAAACAATTCCCATGTTTAGTTTAACCCATGAACTACAAGTGTTTGATGAAATGCCTAAATGATTTGGTTTTGAATAATGACTACTTATTATATGTTTACAAGTTAAGATATTGGAATTTGTTTTCAAGAGGAATGCAATATAGTATGTTTTAAATATTATGGTTTTTGTATCATGGTTATGAGAATTCAGAATAAATCCTTAGTTTATTATTTTGTCATGTAATCGTGCTATCTTATCATGTCTATAAGTATCCTCATGTTAAAGTCTTGGTACCGATGTGTTTGATGAAATGCTTAAGTGAATCATTGTGAACAATAATTTCCTTTTATGGTTTTAAAGCTTTCATGTGACCCTGTTGTCATTGTTATCGAGTCCTGAGATTTATGAATACCCAAAGTCTAGATGCTTACTTAGTCTCAGTAGTTTCAGAATAGTTTCAGACATGTATGAGCATTATCAATTTTGTTCGTTATCACATCAGTCAAACTTAGATTAGTTCAGTAATCTGAGTCAATTCCCTCTTCATTTAACCTTAGCTTAGTCTCGTAATCAATATCAGTTCAGTTAGAAGTAGGATTCAGTACCGAGCGAGCATAGAGATGAGGGCTCACCCGTTAGTTTGGACTGTGTCCTTAGAAGAAATCCCTAAGTTCCAAAACTACGTAGTCAGCATAGATTATGAAATTTCACCCATTAGTTAGGACTGACACTCTCAGGGATCACCTACTAGTTAGGACTGATCTCAGGGGTCACCATTAGTTAGGACTAACTCCACAGCCAGTGTTAGTACCTGTGGCACGGTACTAGCACCCTTCCAACTAGGGTCACAAGTTGGACCCCAAATAAGTTTATAATTGGGGTATGTTGCTTAGATGAACACTCCTATAGTTTCAGTTTCAGTATTCAGTTTAGAACTCAGTTAAGTTTTGCTTGACTATAGCATACAATTTATCAGTTATCTAGTTATCAGATTTTAGTATTTTAGGTACAGACTATATCATAAACCTATTATATTCTTGGTCACACATTCTCAGATTTTTCAGATTTCCCGCATGTAGATCTGTATTCTCATGCTAACAAGATAGTTTCTACTCCATGTATGTTTACTAAGTTACTTTATATCATTCATCTAGATATTACTTCATGTCCAGTTATCCCATTCGACTCATTCAGTTGGTTATCATCTATGTACATAAACTCATTCATCTCATCCTTACCTAATTTAGCATACTAGTACATTAAAAGTACTGATCGCATACTCTTTTCTTGCGCTATGATGTTTCATATCATAGGCTCAGATGCTCAGGTTCGCAACCATACCTTGTTATCCCAGCGCACCAGCAACAGCAGCAGCGGTGAGTCTTCATATTCTGAGGACCAGTTATGTTTATTTTAGTTTCTTAGTTTTAACAGACAGATGGAATTAGTTAGGGGCTTGTCCCATCAACTCCTCAATTATTCAGTTATAGGCTTTCAGACTAGTACAGATAGTTAGTTAATTATTTTTTTTAGATTTCAATTTTCTTTATCAGTTTTGTTTTACAGACTTATCATATTTATGACATAAAACCTTATGGAATTCCTCAGTTTATTTTCATATATGATATTTTGATATCAGTTTTACTTAGTACTCACAGCAGGTACTATCTCATGAGTTAGCTTATGGTCCCCCAGGACTGTAAGCACAATGTAGCGCCCAGGGTGTACTCTCGGGGCATTAAAAACTTGGTATCAAAGCCTAAGGATTTAAAGTGTCCTAGGGAGTCTGGAAGCCATGTCAAGTAGAGTTTTGTTCATGGTTGTGAAGTGCACCAAACATATGGAGAAGAGGCTACGAGGCATTTTAAGAAATGTTTCCCTTGTTTTAGAATTCATATGATGCAAATGAGAAGGAGCTCAAGTTAAACTCTCCATCTAATATAAATTTTCCTTCTATTTACAGAATATACCTCCCAGAAAGACAAACGGAAGAAGAATCAAAAACCAGCCAGCGCTTCTGCCCGTTCAGAAAGATTCCCTGAATGAGCATATCTCATATAACAAATTAAAAGCTGCCTCCCCTACCTTAGCTCACTCAGTAGCAGCTTAGAATAATTAGCAGGTTGTTGACCTACCTAGGATTATGGTTCATGCTTAGTAGATTGAGGTGGCGAAGTGTAGGGGGAAAGAAATAAAGAATAAGAGGGGCCAGAACAAGTAGTTTTAAGCCTAGGCCAAGGGGTAGTAACCGTTCCTAATTCCATCAAAAATTTTCACCCCTAGATCTACTTTCAGCCAGTGCGACCATGACTAAGTTTAAGAATGATTGTTGAAATAGAGCACTAGGCTCTATGTCACAAGGTAGTGGGAAGGGTGTTCGTACTAATCCACTTTACGGAGAATGTGGTAAGAATCATAAAGGTATATGTAGAGCCAGTAGTAATGGGTATTTTATATGTGGTAAGCTAGGCCACAGGATGCAGGTGTGTAAACTAATGGCTCAGAGGGGAAAAGATCTGCACCAACAAGGTCTGTTCAACCGTCCTTCAGTCTCATCTAATCTCCCAGCTCAGTAGGGTGCCACTTCCAGTACTACTAGTGGTCAATGCCAGAATAGACTTTATGCACTCCATTCTCAGCATGATTAGGAAATCTCTCCTGATATTGTTATTGGTATGTTACTGGCCTTTAATATTTATGTGTATGCTTTATTAAACCCCAGAGTTCATTTTCTTTTGTAACCCCTATATAACTGTTAATTTTGGTGTCAGTCTCGATACTCTAGTAGAGCCATCCTTAGTGTATACCCCAGAATCTAGAGTAAAGTGAAGATAGTTCGATTTAGAGTTGTTGATTAAGTAATTCACAGACTTAGAATGATGGTTTTAAGCTAAGGGGAGATGATAGAGTAAGTAGCCAAGTCAGACTCTCAGATCCTAGTTGTGTCTCAGTATGTGTAGAAAGGCAGTAGGGGAGGGTGATGCCTGAACCATTCTTATATTAGTGCAAGGTTTCTTAGTCATCATGATATCTATCCATGCTCTACATGTCATCTCCATAGTCATAGTTCATGTTCACGCATATCATAAAGAATCATGTACGCTTCCATTTCCTAGTATAAGGAGATCCAGTTTGCTCAGCATTAAATATCATGTTTCATAACATTACGAACTCCAAATTCAGGTCATGCAACTCAGGAATAATGTACTCATGCTTTACAATATGTTCACTTCCAATACTCATTCTACACTCTTAATGATCAGTAAAACTTAGATTTATGTCATGTAAGTTGTAAGACCCCACAAAATCCTAAGCTCAACTCAGTCTTTTAAGCTTGCTAACGGGTCCTAAACATACCAAACTTTAGCTAAGTATTCAGACTTGGTATTAATTTGGCCTTCTTATGTTGGAAACTCTATTTCATGAATCTTATGACCCTAAAGTATCGATCTTTAGATTGATTCATGATCAGAAATATCAGTAGGTGTTCCCGGATAAGTTTCATATATTTCAAACCTCGTTTGAACCACATTTGGGAATCCAAAATAGTGCATCAATGCAATCTCAGCGCGGTGCATCGGCATTGCATTGATCAATAATTTTCCTTGGCTCTAGTGGCAATTTTCAAAGAATCAATACTGACTCGATGCGGTGCATTAGCTATTGCGTTGATGCCAATGCGTGGCGCATTAGTTTGCGCATCGAAAGTTCAATTTTTAGTCATAAAAAGTCATGTCCTCAGGGGTAATTGGGTCTTTTTACCATATTTATCATCCTCTAAAACACGAGATTTAGCCCTTTTAGAGGCTAAATTCATTCATTATTCTCAAATTTCTCTAAACAGAAACCCTAGGGGGATCAATTTCAAATCAAGAACTCAAGAAACCACCACCATTCTTTTAGAATTAAGGCAGTAAGGTATGTGAAGTATTCATCTAAGGGTATCCTTCCACCCTTGGAGACCAAGAAATTCTTTTAGAATTTAAGTTAATTGATTTCATGAATTTCTTGTTGGATCTTGAATGTATTCATGATTATGATGTAAATGGTGATCTAACTCCATGATTTTTCCTAAGTTTCACGCAAACTAGTTAATTGTGAATTGAACTTTGTGAACTTCATATTAAACGCTTGAGTTGCAAGATGAATGAAGATTTCATGATAGTAATACATGTGTATTGATATGTGAAATACCCAGACTTCTCAAGTGTTTGTTAAAATGCCTATGTGATTGACTAGCCTAAGCAAAACATATTATTATGTGAATTTAATCTTGCACATGCCCAATATATATCAAGTGTTTGATAGAAATGCCTAAGTGAAGGTATTGTTAGTAAGCTAGTACCATTATGCTACTAAAGTCATGCGGTGATTTGGTTTCCATGTTATTGAGTCGTGGGGGTATTTAATACCTAAAAATTTAGTTTTATACCTAGAGGCAGTGTCAGTTACAGAATAGTATTCAGCCATGTCACGATCAGTAGAATTCATTTAGTTACGAAACTTAGGGAAACTTAGTAGTACTTAGTCAGTTAACAAAATTAAGTAGTATTCCATCAGTCCAGAGAACTCAGTCAACTCAGTTCAGTTTAGTTAAATAATATGATTAGTAACAATTCAGTCTAGCTTAGAACAGTTTAGAAATCAGTCCAGGTCTATTAAGTTGGGAGTAGGATTCAGTGCCGAGTGAACCCAAGGAAAAGGACTCACCTTCCAGTAAAGGGTGTGATCCTTAGAAGCAGTCCTTGTGTTCTAGAACTCCATAGCCATTGTAGGTTGAGACATCAACCTGCCAGTTGAGGATACCTCCATTCTCATTCCGAGCATCTGCCAGATGAGGGTGACTCGCCTTATCTTTACCTATGGCATGGTACTGACAACCTTCTAGTTAGGGTTATCATTTGGACCCCAATCAGTTCAAAGAGGGTCATGTCAGTTAGATGATTACCTCCTATAGTCTCAGTCTCAGTTCCAATATTAGTATAGAACTCAGTTCAGTTTGACATATTAAGGACTATCAAATATAGTCACTCAGCTCAGTATGAAACTCAACACAGTTCTATATTCAGGACTATCAGATATAGTCACTCAATTATCAGTAATTCAGTATCAGTAGACTTAGATATCAATTTATCTATATTCAGACACAGTATCCAATGTTATTACAATCTCAATTACAGCTTACGTATATATGCATGGACTCTCATTCAGTTATATTTCACGTTATTCAGTCAGTATTGTTAATGCATATAAACCCATACATTTCAGCCTACCTCGCTTTGTATACCAGCACATTCAAAGTACTGACGCATACCTTTCTTTTGTACTATGATGTTTTATATCATATGTTCAGACGTACGACTCCCAATCATCCCTAGTAGTTAAATATTTTCAGTAGTCAGAGTTAGTGGTGAGTCCTCATAGTTTGAGGACATGTTTATTACTTCAGCATTTCAGTTCTTTCAATAGTTTAGAGTTAGTTAGGGATTTTTCCCATCAACTCACTATTTCATAAAGTTTAGAGGCTTTTCAGACTAGAGTATTTTCAGACAGATGTTTTAGTTTTTGTATTGTTATACCGTGTTCATTTTTATTTCAGTATTGAACCTTATGGAATTTTTCCTCCTAATTTCCATATATTTACAGCATTATTATTTAGTTACTGCAGCAGGTACCAGTCATGGGTTAGCTTGTGGTCCCTCAAGATTATGAGCACCGTGTAGCATTCGGGGCACAGACTTGGGGCATTACAAACTTGGTATCAGAGCCTAAAGTTTAACAAAGTCCTCGGAAGTTTGAAACCCACATCTAGTAGAGTTTTGTGGATATGTGTGTAGCGTGCTACACTTATGGACAAGAGGCTATTAGGTGTTTTATGAAAAGTTTCCCTTCTTTGAGTATTCATGTCATACAAGTGAGCATAAGCTCTAGTTAAACTCCCTGTCTAATCCAAATTTCTCTCCCATTTACAAAATATGCCTCCAAACAGGACTAAGGGAAGAGAAACGGGAGACCAGCCAGAACCCCAGCCCATCCAACCCGATCCTATGGACGAACACGTCTCCCATACTGAATTTAGAGCAGCTTTCACCACCCTAGCTTATTTTGTGGCAGACCAGAATGACCATCCAGCTGCTATTTCGGCCAACCTAGTGGCCAATACTGCTATTTCCAGGATTCGGGATTTCACCTAAAAGAACCGTCCATTAATTATTGGGTATAATTCAGATGAGGATCCTCAAGAGTTTCTTGATCAGGTGTAGAAAGTTACAGATATTATAAGGGTGACTATTATTTAAAGCACTAAGTTGGCCGCATATCAGTTGTAGGATATGGCCCACTCATGTTTAAATAGTGGAAAGCAGAGAGGGCTGCCGATGTAGGGCCCAAAGGATAGGAGAAGTTTACCACTATTTTTCTGGATAGGTTCTTCCTATTGGAGTTGAGGGAAGCGAAGGTTTTAGATTTTATAAATCTAAAGTAGGGAAACATGATAGTGAAAGAGTATTCTCTCAAGTTTACTCAATTAGCTAGATATTCTCCTCATGTGGTGGCAGATAGCATATCCAGGATGAGTAAGTTTGTGTCATGGGTGTCTAATTGTGTGGTCAAGGAGGGTAGGACCATAATGTTGATTAAAGAGATGGACATATACAGGATCATGGTCCATTCTAAGTAGATATAAGAGGCTAAGAATAGGGAAAAGGAGAAGGAGAAAAGAGAGCAAGATCAGGTAGTTTCAACTTTACTCAACATAAGTTAGGGGGTGACAATCGTACTCAATTCCACCTGAAAACCTCAGTTCTAGCTCTATCCTCATCCAGTGCTCCAGTGCCAAAATTTAGAGATGGCAATAGAGATAGGGCACCATGCCGTAAACCCCAGGGTAGTGTCAGCAATGCTTGAACCAATCCCCTTTTTTAGAAATATGGCAGAAATCACCAAGGTATCTGAAGAGTGGGAAGTGATATGTGTTTTAGGTATGGAAACCTAGGCCATAGAGTCAGAGATTGTCCCCAGATAGATTATCAGGGTTAGTCTAACTATCCCCCATCTCAGTCCAGTCACCCGAATCAGCAAGGTGCCACATCCAGTGCCACCAGTGAGCAGTGCCCAAATAAACTCTATGCTCTTTAGTCCTAACAAGATCAGTAGAGTTCTCTTGATTTGGTCACTGGTATGTTACAAGTTTTCCATTTACATATTTATTCTTTGCTAGATCCAGGAGCTTCGTTGTCTTTTGTTACTCCATATATAGCCATTGATTTTAGAGTCGGTCTTAAAATTCTAGGAGATCATTTCTTAGTCTCTACCCCAATGGGTAAATCTATCATAGCTCGGTGGGTATACAGGAACTATCCAGTTATGATATCTCTAAAAGTCACTTCAGCAGACTTATTCGAATTAGAGATGAACAATTTTAATGTCATTCTCAACATAGATTAGCTTCATTCCTGCTATGCCTCAGTCGACTGCAGAAATAGAAGTGTCCAATTTTAGTTTTTGAATGTAACACCCCATGCTTTTTCTTAGCTTAAAATTCATTCTTAGAATGTTAAAGACTTTTTTTAAAGATAAATGCACTTTTACACATGTGCAATTTTTAATATTTTGATTTTTTATTATGTGGGAAATTGAATAAACTTTCCATCGATACCAAATTTTCCTAAATCTGACACCTAGGTAAAGAGTTATAGCCATTTTAGTAAGACAGTGTACCACTAGGTACTCCAGCACATCGCGGAGGTAGTCCAAATGGCATTCCTCATTTTCCAGTGAGATAATGTGATACTATCGCATCGCGCCACTAGACTTTTTCCCAATTATCATTTTCTAGTGTGACTCTCAACCAGTGAGGCACTGCGATGGCGCTGCATCGCGCCATCAGCCCAGTTCCCAATCATCAATTTCCAGTGACATTACGATAGCACTATGTTGAGCCAGCATACAAAATTAGGATTTTTTGTTAGTTTCAAGTTTTAATTTTGAGGGTACAACGAATTTTTTCCCTCACCTCCAGTTGGCCTAAACACACAATCAAACCTTAAAAGAGAACAAATTGCTCATTAATTCACTATTTTCTCAAGAAGCAAGCCATTCTCTCTCAAAGGGAAAAACCCTAGTCCAAGAAATCAAGGTCAAGCTCAAAAAATCCTTCAAGAACTTTAAGAATCTCACAAATTAAGGTATGTTAGGTGTGGATTCATAAGTCCCTTTCACCCATAAAGTCCAAGAATCCTTTTTCAAAGTACAAAGATGATGTATTTATGATTTCCATGTTTGAATTATATTGAATTCAAGTTTACAATATTAGTTGGGTTCCAATCCATGATTTAAATGAAATTTCCATGAAATTAAATAGCATGTATAACAAATATGTAATTATCTTGATAGACCCTTAAGTTTATAAAGTGATTAATGCATCTATGATATTGATTTGGTTTTCAATCCATGATTAGGAGAAGTTTCATGAAAAATAAAATAGTATTTAGGGGGAATTATATGAACTACATGCTAAACCCCTAAATTTGCAATTAAGTATTGTATTCATGATGTTTATGTAATGACCATTATCATGTGAAATACTAATGCTCCCCAAGTATTTGCTAAAATGCTTATATGAATTGACTAGTGAAGGCATGGCATGTTATTTTGTGATCCCATTCATGTACAAGTTATTGCATTACAAGTGTTTGATGAAATGTCTCTATGAATGAATTATGACCAAGTGAATATTATTATATTATTCAAGATTAAGCTTTGGTTTACTTTTCATGCTATCAAGTCTTGGGGGCATTTAATACCTGACAATTTAGTTGTTTACCTAGAGCCAGTGTCAGTTATAGAACAGTATCAGTCATGTCATGATTAGTACTATCAGTCCATTACAGAACTTAGAAAAACTTGGTAAACTCAGTCTCAGTCCAGTCCATCCAGTATACTCAGTTTAGTATATTTTAGTTGGGTGTAGGATTTATCACCAAGCGAGAGTAGGGATGATGAATTCCCCATTAGATAGGCAATGTAATTAGTAGCAACCCTTGTACTTCAGAATAGCGTAGCCAACGTAGGATGAGGAGTCACCCGTCAAACTAGTCTTGACTAGCTCCCAGGGGTCACCCGTCAGATTAGCTTGGCTCCGCCCAGGTGTCACCCGTCAGTTAGGCTTGACATCTTGGTTTTCTAGTATTAGTACCCATGGCACGGTATTAGCACCCTTCCAGCTAAGGTTATAGGTTGAACCCCTACCAATTCAGATTTGGGGCATGTCAGTTAGATGATTACCTCCCACAGTTTCAGTCTCATTTTCAGTCTTCAGTTTAGAACTCAGCTCTGTTTTATAGAACCAGGACTGTACCATTCTGTCAATCAGTATCAGTTAATTAGTTATCAGAATTCAATACTTAGCATAATAAAAGCCTAGTTACAATTGATATATATATATATATATATATGTACATCCACATACTCTTATGTTCAATTATTCTCATTCAGTCAGTTATATCATCATGCATATGAACTCTTGCATTCAACCTTACCTCATCTAGCATACCAGTACATTCCCATATACTAACGCATACTTTTCTGCACTATGATATTTCATATCATAGGTTTGGACGCTCAGGTTCCCAATCATGCATAGTAGATTTTGGTTTAGCCAGCAGCAGTAGAATTAGCAGTGAGTCCTTTTTATTTGAGGATATTATACTATTTCATATTTTTAGTAGATTCATTATTTTAGTAGATGGAGTTAGTTAGGGGATTGTACCATTAACTCCACATTCAGACAGATTCAGTTAGAGGCTTTTCAAACTAGTTTTTAGATAGTGTTCAGTTTTTATCAAATGTTGTTATTTATTAGTATTTTAGATATTCTGAAGCTTAGGGCATTTCAGCCCATTTTCTATATTTATTATAGTATTATTCAGTGCTCGTAGCAGATATCATTCATGGGTTAGCTTGTGGTATTTTGGAGTCGTAAGTACCGTGTGACGACTAGGGGGTAGTCTTGGGTAGTTACACCGAATGAACCCATCCTTAAGTGGAGGAGTAGTACTTCAGTACTTAGGAGTCAGCATGTTTCTTACCTTCGGGCGAGAAAAATAATATCTAAGGGATGTGTCTGCCATCTCGTTCTAGTCTAGGACTCTACTTCAGAAACACCTACTCTTGAACCAATATCAGTAGCATGTGAATTCCCAGATGTGTTTCCCAAAGATCTTCTTATAGTTTCCCTTAAAAGGGAAATCGACTTCGGAATAGACCTTCTTCCAGACACTCAGCCCATATCTATTCCGCCATACAGAATGACACCTATAGAATTCAGAGAATTAAAAGAATAGTTAAAAGATCTCCTGGATAAGGGATTTATCAAACCTAGTATTTCCCCGTGGGGCACAACAGTTTTATTCATGTGTAAGAAAGATGGTTCTCTCATAAAGTGTATTGATTATCGTCAGCAAAATAAAGTCACGACCAAGAACAAGTATCCACTTCACAGAATCGATGACTTGTTTGACCAACTTCAGGAAGCCAATTACTTTTCTAAGATAGACCTCAGATAAGGCTATCATGAGCTCAAAGTCAGAGAATGTGATATCCTGAAGACAACTTTCAGAATTTGGTATGGTCACTTCGAATTCTTAGTCATGTCGTTTGGTCTTACCAATGCCATAACAGATTTCATAGACTTGATGAACCATGTGTTCAAGCAGTACTTGGATATGTTTGTTATAGTCTTCATAGATGACATTCTTGTCTACTTCTGCAGTGAGCATGATCATGCAGACCATATCATAATATTACTACAGACTCTCAGAAACCATCAATTATTCGCTAAATTTAGTAAGTACAAATTTTTTCTAAGGTCAGTAGCCTTTCTTGGCCATATCATTTCTGATGATGGCATTAGAGTTGATCCCCAAAAGATAAAAGTTGTAAGAAACTGTCCCAGACCCATCTCTCGATTAGATATCAGAAGTTTCTTGGGTTTGGCTGGCTATTACTGATGATTTGATGAGGTATTTTCATCTATTGCATCCCCTATGACCAAATTGACTTAGAAGAAAGTCAAATTCAATTGGTCTGATTTTTGTAAAAAGAGTTTTCAGGATTTAAAGACTCGACTCACTACAACTTCAATTTTGACCCTACCAGATAGTTCAGATGGGTTTGTGGTATATGGTGTTACCTTCATAGTCAGCTTGGGATGTGTATTGATGTAAGGAGATAAGGTCATAGCCTATGCCTATAGATAGCTTAAGCCCCATAAAAAGAACTATCCTACTCATGATCTTGAGTTAGCAACAGTAGTATTTGCCTTAAAGATTTAGAGGCACTATTTTTATCAGGTGCACATTGATGTGTTCAAAGACCATAAGAGCCTGTAGTATGTGTTCTCTCAAAAAGACCTAAACTTCCGTCAGAGAAGATGGTTGGAGTTATTGAAAGACTATAACATGAATATCCTGTATTATCCAGGTAAAGGCAATGTAGTGGTTGGTGCTCTCAGTAGGATGTTCATAGGTAGTGTTACTCATATGGAGGATGGTAAGAAGAAGTTAGCTCAGGAAGTTCATCAGCTTACCCGACTAGGTGTTCACTTAGTCGATTCGTTAAAAGGTAGTGTATGGGTGCATAGTAGTTCAGATTCATCCCTAGTTTCTAAGGTAAAGGAAAAGCAGGACAGGGATCCCAATCTATCTAAGTTAAAGGAATTAATCAGAGATCAGAAGGTAGAGGCTTTCTCCCAAGAGGGAGATGGTGTATTGCGCTGCCACGGTCAGCTATGTGTGCCAGGTGTAGATGCCTTGAGGCAGCGAATTCTTGCAGAAGTGCATGGTGAGTGCTACTCTATTCATCCAGGGGCCACTAAGATGTATCGTGAATTGCGGGAGATCTATTGGTAGAGTAGGATAAAGAGAGACATTGCAAAGTTTGTGGCTAGGTGCTCAACATGTCAGCAGGTGTAGATTGAGCATCAGAAGCCTAGTAGGTCCATGTAGGAGTTCAGTATTCTCACCTAGAAGTGGGAAGAAGTAACATGGACTTTGTGATGGGTTTGCTTCTTACTCGTTATCAGCATGATTCAGTTTGGGTCATTGTAAATAGGATGACCAAATTAGCTCATTTTCTAACAGTCCATACCTTATATTCAATTGAGGATTATGCCAAATACTATATCAGGCAATTGGTCAGATTGCAAAGTGTTCCATTATTTATTATCTCAGATAGAGGTACCCAGTTCACCTCTTATTTCTGGAAGGCATTCCAAAAAGATCTTGGTCCCCAATTTCACCTCAGTATAGCCTTTCACCCTCAGACAGATGGTCAAGTAGAAAGGACCATTTAGACTTTATAAGATATGCTACGAGCATGTGCAATAGACTTTAAAAGTAGTTCGGATGACCACTTGCCATTGATTGAATTTGCATATAACAACAGCTATCATTCTAGCATTCAGATGGCTCTGATTGAGGCGCTTTATAGGAGAAGGTGTAGATCACCCATTGGTTGGTTTGAAGTGGGTGAGGATACAGTGGTAGGGCCTGACTTTGTATTTGATACCTTAAAAAAAGTTCAGTTGATCAGGGAAAGGCTTAAGATAGCTTAGATCCGGCATAAATCGTACGCAGATATATGCAAACAGGATCTCAAGTTCGAGATTGGTGATTTTATGTATTTTAAAATCTCTCCTATGAAAGGAGTAAAGAGATTTGAAAAGAAGCGGAAACTCAGTCCCCGATATATTGGTCCTTACTAAATTCTCAATCATTTTGGAAAGGTAGCTTATAAGCTTAAGTTGTCTTCAGACTTAGCTTCAGTGCATCCAGTGTTCCATGTCTCCTTGCTTAAGAAGTGCATAGGTGACCTAGTAGTTGTAGTCCCTATAAAGCGCATAGATATTTAGAACAACCTCTCTTATGAAGATAGCCTAGTCAAAATTCTTAATTATCAGATTCACAGACTGAGGAACAAAGAAGTCCCTCGAGTCAAAGTACTTTAGTGAAATAAGTTTGTTGAGGGAGCTACTAGGGAAGCAGAAGCAGACATGTGAACCAAGTATCCTTTCCTTTTCTCCGCAAACTCAAACTCAGCCCAAGGTAATAGATTTTCTTTCAATTTAGTCAGTCTCATGCTCAGATATAGCTACCAACTTGGTATCAATTAACTTTGCATACTAGTCATAGATTCACGAATTAGTTCAGCCATGTACTCATGCATTATACATACATGTTCAGTATATAAATTCAGCTTATGAGTAATCCTAATCATGCATTCATGAATCATGTTCAATTATACACTCATGCATGAGATATGCATGTTCAATAAGAGAATTCAGTATATTAGTAATTTCAGTCATGAAATCATGCTTTATTGTGCATGCCCAGTGTCAAGATCCATTCTATTGGTATTCTCAGTTTAATCAGTCTCATTCGAGGACAAATATTTCCAAGGTGAAGATATTGTAATATCCCCCAAAATCCTAAGCTCAACTCAATCTTTTAAGCTTTCTAAGGGGTCCCAGACTTAGCAAATTTTAGCTAAGTATTCAGAATTAATATTATTTTGTCCTTTGTAAGTTGGAAACTCTATTTCACGACTCTTATGACCTTAAAGGATCTATCTTTAGATTGATTCACGATTATAAATGTCAGTAGGTTTTCCTGGATGAGTTTCATATTTTTCAGACCTTGTTTGAACCACGTTTGTGAATCCAAAATAGTGCATCAATGCGATCTCAGTGTGGCGGCCATCTCATTGATCAATATTTTTCCTTGGCTCTAGTGTCAATTTCCAGTTAATAAATACAGACTCAATGCAGTGCATTGGCTATCACGTCAATGCCAATGACGCGTCCGTGTATGCATTGACAGTTCAGTTTTCAGTCATTAAAAAGCCGCATCCTCAGGGGTAATTGTGTCTTTTTCCACATTTATCATCCCTAAAAACACGAGATTTAGCCCCTTTAAAGGTTAAATTCATTCATTATTCTTAAATTTCTCAAGAACAAAAACCATAGGGGTATCAATTTCAAATCAAGAGCTCAAGAAACCACCACCAATCTTTCAAAATTTAGATGCTAAGATATGTGAAGTGTTCATCCAAGGTATACTTCCACCCTTGGAGTCCAAGAAATTCTTTTAGAATTTAAGTTAATTGATTTTATGGATTTATTGTTGGATCTTGAATGTATTCATGATTATGATATTAATTGTGATCTAAATCCGTGATTTGTCCCAAGTTTCATGCAAACTAGTTAATTATGAATTGAACATTGTGAACTTCATGTTAAACTCTTGAGTTGCAAGATGAATGTAGATTTCATGATAGTACTACATGTTTATTGATATGTGAAATACCCATGCTTCTCAAGTATTTGTCAAAATGCCTATGTGAATTGACTAGCCTAAGCAAAACATGATATTATATGAATTTAATCTTGTACATGCCCAATGTATATCAAGTATTTGACAAAAATGCCTAAGTGAAGGTATTGTTAGTAAGCTAGTACCATTATGCTACTAAAGTTATGCAGTGATTTGTTTTTCATGCTATTATTTCCTGGAGGTATTTAATACCCAACAATTTAGTTGTATGGCTAGAGCCAGTGTCAATAACAAAATAGTATTTAGCCATGTCACAACTAGTAGAATTCAGTCAGTTAGAGAACTCAGGAAAACTCAGTAGTACTCAGTTAGTTAACAAAATTCAGTAGTATTCTGACAATCCACGGAACTCAGTGAACTTAGTTCAGTTCTGTTAAATAGTATGATCAGTAACAGTTTAGTCCAGATTAGAACAGTTTGGAAATTAGTCTAGGTCTATTTAGTTAGGAGTAGGATTCAACACCAAGTGAACCCAAGGATAGTGACTCACCTGCCAGTAGAGGGTATGATCCTTAGAAGTAGTCCTTGTGTTCTAGAACTTCGTAGCAAGTGTAGGTTGAGACATCAAGCTTCCAGTTGAGGGTTGATAAGGTGATCTACCAACCAGTGGAGGGTGCAACTATTCTCGTTTAGAGAACCTGCTAGATGAGGGTGAATCAGCTTGTCTTTACCCATAGCATGGTACTGATACCCTTCCAGCTGGGGTAACAAGTTAGAGCCTAATTAGTTTAGAGAGAGGAATTTTGGTTAGATGATTACCTCCCATAGTCTCAGTCTTAGTTCCAATATCAGTATAGAACTTAGTTAAGTTCAACATATTCAAGACTGTCAGATACAGTCACTCTGTGTAGTACAGAACTCAACAAAGTTCCATATTTAGGACTGTCAGATACAGTCACTCAGTTATCAGTAATTCAGTATCAATAAACTCATATATCATTTAATCTATATTCAGACTCAATATCCTGTGTTATCACGATCTCAATTATAGTTTATGTATTTGTGCATGTACTCTTATTCAGTTACATTTTATGTTATTCAGTCAGTATTGTTCATGCATATGAACCCGTACGTTTTAGCCTACCTCACATTGCATACAAGTACATTAAAAGTACTGGCACATACCTTTATTTTGCGCTATGATGTTTTATATCATAGGTTTAGATGCACGGACTCCCGACCATCCTTGGAAGTTATAGATTTTCAGTAGTCAGAGTTAGTGGTGAGTCCTCATAGTTCGAGGACATGTTTATTACTTTAGTATTTTAGTTATTTCAATAGTTCGTAGTTAGTTAAGGACTTGTCCCATCAACTCCATATTTCAGACAGTTTAGAGGCTTTTCTGACTAGAGTATTTTTAGATAGATGCTTCAGTTTTTGTATTATAATACCGTATTCAGTTTTATTTTAGTATTGAACCTTATGGCAAGGTTCAGCCTAATTTTTGCATATTTATAACATTATTATTCAGTTACTACGACAAGTACCAGTCATGGGTTAGCTTGTGGTCCTTCAGGATTATAAGCATCATGTAGCATTCGGGGTATAGACTTGAGGTGTTACACAAGTCCTTAGATCAAATCTCTTTGATGAATTCATGTCATTGACTCTCTATTCCTCTAACCTTAGTCTCACATTCTAGATATACAATCATGATTCTATCTGTAAATGTTTAGTATTTCCTCAGTATTTCATCAACGTTAGTATCTTTTGAGTGACACAATATCCTAAGGGGAGATGCACTATAATTCCCTGAGCTTTCATGTCCTAAACCTTTCATCTTCTATTCATGCAACAAAATCTAGCTTGAAGTAATGCGTACTCATAAGCTAACTCTCTCATTTCTATCCAAGCCTCATAATTATTCTCATGTCATTGCATGTATTCAAGGAATTAATTTAGTTCATGATATTCAGTTCTTGTGTCATATTTCAGAATCAGTTATGCAATTATTTTCTAAGTCATGCATGTTCATATATGATATAATTTACCTTCGTACAGTACTCTGAGTCAAACTAGTCTCATTTGAGGATGAATGTTCCCAAGGAGGAGATAATGTAACACCCCAAAGTTTTAAGCTAGTCTATGAACAATCGTTCCAACATATATAAGGAATAATCCAGCTGATTCTTATGTGAATATAATTTTTATGATCTTAATAATAGTGTGTGAAATGCTCATGAGGATAAAAATGTTCATAGAAATCATTTAGAGCCAAGTTGATCTAAGATCCTTGGATTTATTCAAAGTTTGGCATTCGATTCTACAAGGGTCTACTTTAAACATGTATAAATTTGATATATATATATATATAATTTTAAATCTCAATACCCACCAAGTTTTATATGCATTTCAACGATACCAATTCCGCCAAAATTCAATACCCAAACAAAAAGTTATGGCTATTTTGTGAGAGAGGCAGCTGCTGCGCGCGATTAGCGTGCTCTGTCGCATGCACCTAATTTCCGGGATCTGTTTTAGCATTTTTAAGGGAAAAAGGGTATTTTCCTCAACCCTAACTCGTCCATAATAGATAATTAAAGCCTTAGGGAGCATTACTTGCCCCTTTATCCATAATTTCTCTCCAAGTCTCCCTCAAGAACAAACACTAATCCCTATTCAAGAAGTTAAAGACTTCATTTTAATATCTTTAAGAAAAACCAAGAATTTGGATCCCTAATTCAATAACCTTCAATGAAAGCTACTCTCTTTCAAGATTCAAGCTTTTGAGGTATGTTAGATATTCATCCATGGGCCCTTTTCACCTATGGAGTCCAAGAATCCATCTTTTATGGTTTAAATCATGAAATTACATATTTATAATGATTTATCCCCATGAATTTTTCATGAATCTTGATTATACATGTTATTTAAAATATATTTTCATTGAAAGCAGCCCTTATTACATATTTTATTAATTATGTCCATGAACTTACATGGATTTTCAATCTTTATCATGTGTCCATGGAATTGTTGGTAATATAAAACCTTATATGTTTGAATGGTTTTATTTGTTGAATAACCCTAATTGGTGATCTTAGAAGTGAAATCATACTAGTACTACAAGTTTTAAAAAATTCCTATGCTTAGTTTAAGCCATGAACTACAAGTGTTTGAAGAAATGCCTAAATGACTTGGTTTTGAACAATGACTACTTATTACATATTTACAAGTTAAGATTTTGGAATTTGTTTTCTAGAGGAATGCATTATAGTGTGTTTTAAATATTATGGTTTGCATATCATGTTCATGAGAATTCGGAACAAATACTTAGTTTATGATTTTGTCATGTAATCGTGCTATCTCATCATTTCTAGAAGTATCCTCATGTTAAGAGTCTTGGTACCCATATATTTGATGAAATTCTTAAGTGAATCATTATAAACAAGAATTTACTTCCATGGTTTCAAAACTTTAACGTGACCCTATTGTCATTGTTACCGAGTCCTAGGGATTATGAATACCCAAAATCTAGCTGCTTACTTAGTCTCAATAGTTTCAGACACGTATGAGCATTATTAGTTCTGTTTGTTATCATTTCAGTCAAACTTAAATCAGTTCAGTAATCCGAGTCAATTCCCTATTCAGTTAACCTTAGCTCAGTCCCATAATCAGTATCAGTTCAGTTGGGAGTAGGATTCAGCATCGAGCGATCCTAAGGATGAGGGCTCACTCGTTAGTTAGGACTGGGTCCTTAGAAGCAATCCCTATGTTCTAGAACTACGTAGCCAATGTAGGTTATGATATGTCACCTGTTAGTTAGGAATGGCACTCTCAGGGATCACTCACTTTTAGGATTAATCTCAGGGGTGACCCGTTAGTTAGGACTAACTACACAACCAGTGTTAGTACCAATGGCACCCTTCTAACTAGGGTCACAAAATGGACCCCAACTCAGTTTATAATCGAGGTATGTTGGTTAAATGAACACTCTCGTAGTTTCAGTTTCAGTATTTAATTCAGAACTCAGTTCAGTTTTGCTTGACCATAGCATACAGTTTATCAGTTATCTAGTTATCAGATTTTAGTATTTCAGTTAAAGACTATATCAAAAATATATTATATGCTTGGTCATGCATTCTCAGATTTTTCAGCATTCACACATGTAGATTCAGTAATCTCATGATAACCCGATAGTTTCTACTCCATGCATGTTTACTAAGTTACTTCATATCATTCAGCTAGTTATTACTTCATGTCCAGTTATCCCATTTTACTCATTAAGTTTGTTATCATTTATGTATATAAACTCATGTATCTCAACCTTATCTCACTTAGCATACTAGTACATTCAAAGTACTAATCGCATACTATTTTCTTGCACTATGATTTTTCATATCATAGATTCGGACACTCAGGTTCCCGACCATACCTAGTTATTCAAACGCACCAGCAACAGTAGCAGCGGTGAGTCTTTATGTTCCAAGGACCAGTTATATTTATTTTAGTTTCTCAGTTTTAGCAGACAGTTAGAGTTTGTTGGGGGCTTGTCCCATCAACTCCTCAGTTATTCAGTTAGAGGCTTTCAGACTAGTACAGACAGTTAGTCAATTTTTTTTTTTAGATTTCAGTTGTCATTATCAGTTTTGTTTTAAAGACTTATCAGATTTATGACTTAAAACCTTATGGGATTCTTCAGTTTATTTTTGCATATGATCTTTTCATATCATTTTTACTTAGTACTCATAGCAGGTACCAACTTATGGGTTATCTTGTGGTCCTTCGGGACTGTAAACACCGTGTAGCACCCAGGGTTTACTTTCGGGGCATTACATTTCACAATATTGTGCTGATATTGTCTCAATAATATTGATGATATATCATTTCATATCGGTTAAAAATGTGACATAACATTTTGAGATCTTATGACCATTATTTTCTGGTACCTGAACCTGGTTTCATGAAGTATTATGTTGTAGGCTCTTCAAGAGCACATTGCCTTATTATTATGATTATTCGCTCCTTATCCTTTTTGAGGATTATTTCATTTAGAACCAATTGATCTACCATGCTTCATACATATATAGGCTTTGTCCTTCAGGGACACAAAATAGGAGCACTTGCAGCTTAAATATGAGATGCTTTTGGCATTTGACTTGAATTATCCTTTGAATGAGGATCTGGTGATAATTCCTAACATATTTCATAGCTTCTTATAATCTTCCCCGCAGACCATCTTCATCAAGATGAATTATCTTGATTATATAATCTGAAAATTATGCTTTTATCTCAATTTTATTGAGGACAACTTAAAGAGTGTCAAACTGCAGGTTGATAATAAATGTACATATGATTATCTTATAATGATACATCTTTTAAACATATCACATGGTAGGTGAACGGACCCATATTAACTTTTTATACTTTTCAAATTTTGAGGGATCCAATCTCAAAATTAGTTGGTCCAACCAACTTGTCATGGGAACAAGCAACATATTTCGATTCTTGAAGAATCTTTTATTTCTTCAACATATGTCTAATACTCAATATGCACATATTCATGATGAAAAATTATTTATGTCAATAGATTAAATGATTTGTATTAGTAACTCCAAGTTACCATAACATGTACAAAAATTCTTTAGTAAACATCAGGTTTACTATTACATGAATTTCTTATCAATAAACAATAAACTCTTAGTTTATTATGGCATGTGATTTTACGATGCTTGGGTAACTTTTCACCTCCGTGTTTCTTATCATAGTAACTTAGAGATATTAAATCTTCCAATTATTGCACGTCTTTTGAGGGTGGATTGTGATATCTTCACAATTAAGAATACGTCTAAGGGTATACACAATCACATTCACCCCCAAGGTATAGATCTATATTATAATAATTGAAATTCTCATTCCCAAGAGTAGAATATAATCATGCCTTAAGAGTATCAAATTATGATAGCTACTACAAAAGGAAATTGAGGCATACATATGATTTATTGCTACCATATTCAATTCAAGGAATGAAGCATATTTAATGGGACATGTTTCACCAAATACCTATTATTTTGCCTTAGTCATCATAATATCATCAATATGGTGTATTGAGATTCAAACTCAACGTCTTATCCATATAAAGGCATCTTAGGCATAAATCGATGGGACTTGAACCCAACATTTTATCATCCCTTTTGATAATATTGATCTGGAGGAATAAATTTAAAACATAAAAGGTTCCAAACCAATTATTTTTCCTCAAAACTAACAATAAGTATATTATTAGTAGCAAAAGACATATAACATAAGGAATTACTAACCTTGACATTACCTTTAGATTTATAATCACACCTTGTTTGACAGAGTCTCGTGCTGATAATGTGTTATAAAACAATACAGAACAAAGAAGAGGGGTAGAGAGAGAATAGAGAGTAATTCTCATTTCTCTTGAGGATTCTTCAGAAGTTAATTACAATGAACGAAAACCCCTTTATTTATAGGGGAAAACTAACCTTGGGGTTTCTAACTTTTCCATAAATAGACATTCACTATATATGGTAAAGTAGACATTCACTATATATGGTAATATATTTATAACACTTTTGATTTACTTGGATTAGTTCATATAGATGTTTGTTGGTCGATAAAAATTCAAGCTAAATATAAATATTCTTAATCTGTCACCTCCATTAATGATATATTAGATCGATATATGATGAAACACAAATATAAATCTCTTTAAAAGTTCAAAAGATTATTTAATAAAGTTGAAAATAAACTTGTGAAAGTATCAAGATACTAAATTTTCATGGATCTGAAGGGTATGATGATTTACAAAATATCACAAAGAGAATGAGATTCTCTCACGATGAATACCTCCAACGACATCACAACAAAATGGTGTATAAGAGAGAATGAATCAAACCATATCAGAAATTGTGAGATTCTTTTAGAGTTCACTAATCATTCAATAAACTTATGACAATTTTCTTAAGAAGCAGAAACATAATTAACTAATAAAGTGTTTGCTATGTTAGTCTTTGAAATACCATAAGAGATATGGAAGGAACATAAGCCTAACATTAACTGGTTAAACTTTGAAGTTTTCCAACTTATATTAAAGATTGCAATCTAATAAACTTTACTCAAGATTTTATAAGTGTAAATTTATTGGGTATCCTAAAGAGATTTGTGGATATGATTTCTATCACCTCTCTATAAGTGTTTATGGCAAGAGGTATAATCTTTTAGAAAAAAGAGTTTATTTTGAAAGAAAATAATGATATAGAAATAGAATATTGTGAAGTTCAATAAACTAATGAATTAACACAAGATAAAAAATATGATATACATATTGAGGAATCTTTATTGGATATCTTGAAATTGAAAAGGAAGTTGTCATATTGTAAAAACCTGAACTTGTGAATTTCCATTTGTATGTGTTTTGATCATTTTATCCTTTTCCGTAGTTCTAATATATTGATTTTAGAGTGTAGGGATGGTTGGTCCAGTTTCCAATCCGATCAGAAATGATTTGGGTAAGTTTGTAGTTTTTAGAGGCTTAATATTTTATATAATTGAATTTGGTTGACATTTATTGTACTGAATATTGGATGGTAATTTGAACCGTTTCAGCTGATTCGAAATGTAGAATTAGGATTACCAGCGAGGTTTTTATGAGTCAAGAATATTTATTTTTTATTTCAATCATTTATTTAAAAATTAATTTAAATAAAAATTTAGGGGTTTTGGTGGTTAATTTGATAAAAATAATCCTTATTTAAAAATATGATGTCTCCATTAAGTTCGGAACATCGAAAATAGCCGAATGGCAAGTTTATTTATGTTCACGAAATTTCATACGAATTTCGCAGATCCAATAAAAATTTTGGCATTTTAGCAAAGTAGCTGATTGTAGGCCTATCTAGTATGGCTACTTAAGTCTCCAAGGACCACTTTAGTTGATTGATATTTCTTATGAAGTAGCCACTTTAGAGGTCAGGCATTGCTTAAGGAGTAGCCACTTTAGCGGCCTTGCATCAGTCAACTTGAATGGCTTGGCTACTTTAGTGACCCTTTAGCCGCTTAAGCAGTGGTCTCTTAAGTGGTCAATTAACCTATTATTTAGCCATCACTATATATAAAAAATTATTTTGTAATTTCCTCCATTTTTTGAACTTTGAGCTTCATATTTGGGTGATTCTTGATGATTTCTTTGCCATAAGCTCAAAAATTTTATTTCTATTATTTTACATTAATTATATCATTAAAACACATTTAAATCATGATTCCAAAATGAAATTTGAGTTCTTACAGGTTAAACTTTAAAAAAAAAATTCTTTAATTTGGGCCTCATTTTAAACCCGTTGGGTTTTCACTTGTATACTCATATAACTTCGAGAAGGTATTTCTAAAATAGAATTTTGGTTTTACCCTTTTTCATTTTTAAAATCGTATTTCAAACTTGTGTTGGACCTGGCCTAATTATGGGTAATACGGGTATCATTAGCTTTTTTTTAACGCATAAATAATATATTTGAATATTGTAGTAGATTATGAAGTTCGTCTTTTTAAAGCACTTTAGGCTGAGACTTTGTCATTTTGGGGTAGGTTATGGCTTAAGTTCTTTTATATTGAGTGGAGTAGTTACAATATAAGTAAAGCATACTATGAGTTGGAGTAAATAAATATGGGGTTAATATGTTGAGATTATTATTAATGTTGTGTGCCTATGTTGGAGCTTCTATTCTATTTTTGTTGAGTTGTGATATATAATATTGTGTGTTGACCATGTGGGGGATTTATTTGACATAATTGGTCATATTTATGCATTTTAATCCCTATATTTTAGATATAATGCCTGTGCGAGGGCTTGTTTTGCTAACATGGGTCTTAATTAAGCATTCGTCGCTTTTATCAAGATAGAATTACCCGATTTAGGGGTTAATATGATACTAATGATGTCATACATTCATATTTATTATAATGTGCCTAATTAGAGTTGATAACCATAAATTGTGGACAAATTAAGTTGATTTCTGGGATCGCTTGTATGCGTATTGAATGGATTGGATATCTTCTTGCTGATTTGATTGTTATATTTACATTCTCATTTCATACATATACATTCATGAGATACAGAGAAACACTATTTTTAAAAGAAAACTAGACATGTTTATAAGAATCTTCTTTGTGAACACGAGCCGAAGAGGTGGGTTGAGATTTGAGATATGACATATAATATATGTCTTGTGAACACCCATAGGTCCTACCTGGGAGCTGGTAGATCGGTCGGTGTATATAGAAAGTCATGCGATGACTTTCACCATTCATCCCATCCATATTGCACTTGCGCACGCATCTTTCATGATCTTTACAGTTATCTTGACTTGGTTAGTTTTACTACATTCTTCGTATATATATTGGTGTTAATTTTAGTTTTTATATGTATATTAGAACTATTAGTGGAGATGATGTGAGATAGCGATTGAGACTTTTCTTCTTGCAGGTGATATGATCATAGTGTTGTTTTATTTACTTTATTTTTGCTTAGCTTAATTGGATTATGAGAACAAACCATTCAAATAGGCTTAGTATCCATTTGATTGTAAACTTTGAATATTGAATAATATTAGGATCAGTTATATCTCCTAATTTATGCTCAATTTATAATGAATCTGTATCTGTGAATATGAACTCATAATACCTTCGGGTCTTGAGGGGATCGTCTGTCTCCACATAGTCCTAGTTTGTATAACATCGCTTTAACAATTCTTGTACTCAAAAATTTTTGTATTTTTTATCATGTGACATTATCCGCAATACCTGTAACTCTACTATCTTGAATTATTTTTTATCTGGAATACTTTGCTCTTCTTTCCTTTGTGGAGTGGCTTGGGAGACTGCTTGTAAGTAGGTCTCTGGTGGTTTCATCTTATAACTATATTTAGTTTGGATAGCAATATTTTTATTGACTAATGAATAGTTTTCCTTAAATATCTGCTTAAGTGGTTGCATTCTTAGTACACTGGTAATAGACTCTTTTGACGATAGTGGAACGGTAGGTTTTTGGCAGGGATGGAAATTCTGCCAAGACTGAAAACCTATTTTCTAACCTTTTATCTGACTTTTTATCTTCTTCTGTGAAGGGTCTTTTCATCTTTTCCTCTGGTCAAAAATACTGGAATGGAGGTCTTAACCTTGATCGTGGCATTCCAGGTCTCATAATTTCCCTGTAGAAAAATTTTGTCAAAATATTTCGGAGACAATTTTCCCCTTTATAAAACTGAATTTGTTAACATTTGTAAAAAATAGTTTTAAAAGAATTATGAAATTGGATAACTTATAAAATTAAAATTTTCCTTTAATAGCGGATTAGTTTTTCTCTATTGAGTTTTGTCTAAAAACAGTTTGAGTTCTTATAAAATCACTTTCTTCTTTTGATATACTGTTTAGATAGGGGAAAATAATCCTTTTTCTTAAAATAGTGGTATGGAGGCCATCTAACTCTGCAATATAAGATTTTATTTTAGTGATAAAAGAAAGATCTAATATTATCTCTTCGTTGATATCTTTAGTGATTAAAAAATTATTAATAAAACAAACTCCGTCATTGCAAATACAGGCTTTGGAAAGTCTATAATTTATTTTAATTTTTTCTCTGTTGTGGAGAATAAGTGGGTGGTACCTTTTTCTAGATACTCTATAGGAATTTATCCTTCTATAATGCAATTTTCATCAGCACCTGTATAAAATAAAGCAATCTTGTGAATTTTATAATCTTTATTAATGACGACAGTAATTGGTATATGGTAACTTTGTGGTTTACCTATAGTAATTGCATTAATTCCTGATTTGTTCATAGGAAGCTTCTCGAGAGATTCTATTTCATTATTATTATTTACTTCTGATGTTTCGCCAAGCTCAAATTGATATGATTTAGGGTCTTGGTTTGGAGTTAAATCCTTTAATATTTTATTAGTAAGTGACTCTGTTTTTAAATTGTTAAGTCTTTCCTTTTAATTGGAATTTAGACTCCATAATGGAGCCAGAAATAGAAGAAGAGAATTCAAATATTGAACAAGTAGTACAATATCAAGATGGATCTATAGATTTAAAATTTTTAAGATCACAATATTTTAATCAAGCATCTTCCAATAGAAGAATGTCCTTTTCTAGACCTTCAGTCTCCAAGTCTGTAGAAGAAAGGGAAGTAACATTATAAGATATTGAAAGAAAATTAAAAGGAGTTGATTTCTCAAAAACAATTCCGAAAGAAGAATATGAATCTACCAATTTAAAAGTTAAAAAATCAAAAGTCCCACTGCTACTGAAATGCTACAAGTAAGAAATTCCCTATGCATGATTAGATCAGACATAATATTTGAACCTGACATTGAATATTTAGATAAATTATGGAATAGTCCAGAAAATTCCTTTAAAATGGAATGGAATAAACAAAAATATTCATGAAAAGAAGATATTCTTTTATAGAAAAATGGTACAATGATATGAAAATATTAAGATGTAATATTAAATTTTTTAAATGGTTTGAAATTAAAGGAAAATTAGATTATCACAAGAATTCGTTAAACATGATTTTTTATAAATGGTATACTACTAGTAATAAAATTGTAGAATCAACAATTCCTCCGTTAGAAGAAATTAGTCTACCAGTAGAAGGGAGAGTCGTTACTGCATCACCCTTTAAATTAGATATAGTAGACATTAGAGGTGACCCTACAAATAAGGATATAAATAAAATAATTCAACAAAATAATTATACAAATTAATTATTACATGTAGTATCTAAATAGATTCTTGAAGTCGAGAACAAATAAACTTTTAAAGATAAACCGAGTTCTTCTCATTATGATAAAAATTAGAAACAAACCCAATATTTAAATTATCAGAATTTTCTAATGATAAATTTCCTAAATTTGAAGAAAAGTTGGAAATAACTGATGATATTTTAGGAAAAATTAATGAAAGATTAAAATCTGAATTAAAAGTCAAAAATGATGTTATTAAAGAAAACCTAGAATTTCCATCAAAATCCACTAATAGTATAGATAATAATAGTACAAGTTGGGATTATGAAAAAAAAGAATCATAAAACTAAAGGTTGCAGAAGCCTAAATAAAAGGAAAGACTTAAGTAATAGTTTATGTTGTATATTTGAAGAAAACAAAGATAATTCCTCTCCAAAAGAATATATTAATATAGTTTGCAGTAATAAATTATCTAATTATGATAAATACACTGGTTCACACTGCATTTGAAATAATTGTTATATTAATGTTATCACCAATAATAACAAGTAGAAAGAAGTATTCTTTAATATTATCAATCAATTAGAGAATCCAAGCCTTGGGAGAAAATGTTTAATAGCCTTTAAAATATTGTTCTTAACCAACAAATTGATAAACAAATAATTGCACCCTCTACTATGGAAAATATGTTAGAAAGGATTAAAAATAAATTATAAACTACACAATGCACATATCTGTCTTTAAAATCAAGTTAATTTCAGAACAGATAAATTATTTAAAGGATGAAATAAAGATCAAAAGAATTGAATCCTCTTTAAAAACCCAGAAGTAAAAGTAAAAATTAAAAGTCTACTAGATGTCATAGAACGGGAGGTCTGCTCAGACAAATTTTCCTGATGCCTTTTGGGAAAGAAAGAGGCATATAGTTGAATTACCCTACATTGAGGGATTTGATGCAAGGGTTAGAACGAAATTAAAAGATAGGTTGGATGGAAAAATTCCTTATAGTAATTTAACTTATGGTGATATTATAAGTTTTATGAATGTCACAGGACTAGAATTATGTATAGATGTTAAGCTTAAACATCAACTGAAAAGAGATAATAAAATAACTCACAAGGAGCTAGGAAGTTTTTGTGAAATTAAACTGTTATTTCACTCCTCGTTAACCCAATTCGTCCCCCAAATGGTATCAGAGCCAAGTTACCAAGGAGGAAGTGTAACTATGAGTAGGAGCGACTAGAGCGTTACGCTGTCCTAGAGCCAGTCGAAATTAGTGTTACTCCTGGCATAATCATTTTTCTGGTTAGTAATTACTATTGTTCTTCCTCTATATTCTTAGTTTTATTTCTTTAGTTGGTAGCTTTTTAATAGAGGTTTAGACATTGGCAAACCTGGAATTTTCTTTTGGATTAGCTATGAGTGTGTGGAAAAATAGAGCTTGACCCAGAGGGTGTTCCCGTTGCCAAGCCTATAGGAATAAAATAAAAGAATTTTATGTGAAGAAATTAGTAATTACTACACAAAAATAATTATTGTGGTAGTAGTAACACCTAAAATAGATTTTTGTTCTAGGATAATATTTTTTCTCTCATCTGCAAAAAAATCTTAATGAATACTCCAACCAACCAAAACGTAATAAATAGTGTTAATGTTTCTGCTATCTCTAGTAAAATTTCTAAAATAGAAAGTGATTTACAAAATTGAAATATTCCAAAAGAAATTTTTAATAGAGTCTATGAAACTGGACACTTTGATTTTGTTAAAAATTATAATATTAGAACTTCCGAATCTATCGTTGCAATTAATAGAAATACTAAAACTATTAAATTATTAGCAGTTGAAGATATTAATAGATATAGAAAAAATTACAAGTTCCTCCACATAAGTCTTGTTCAAGTAGTAGTTAAATCATTATATAGATTAGGTTTAGATGTACCTATATGCCTACTTTTAAGAGATAATAGGTTATTAAATTTTGATGATTCATTATTAGCAGTATTACAAAGTAACCTCACTAATGGTTCCGTATGTTTTAATTGTTTTCCTAATTTTTCTATAGATATTAATGATCAAAATTCTATGGATAAATTGACATTAAATGTGAAAAAAATACATGAATTGTAAGATAAATACAAGAGAAATAGCAACAATTTATAGAGTATATTACAGATTAATGAAAACAACCTTAGCCCCTAAGGCTAAAATAATTAGTAATAAAGGAGCTACCATGCTTATGGATGCTAACCTTCATCATAATAATACCTTTGTCCCAAAAATGATAAAATAGGATGATGTATTAATAAAAGATAATTGGCATTTTGACTCCATAACAGAGTCAGAAATAGAAGAAGAAAATTCAAATATTGAACAAGTGGTACAATATCCAGATGGATCAATAGATTAAAAATTTCTAAGATCCCAATCCTTTAATCAAGCATCTTCAAGTAATGGAATGTCCTTTTATAGACCATCAATCCCCAAATCTGTTCAAGAAGGGGAGGTAACATTAGAAAATATTGAAAGAAAATTAAAAAGATTTGATTTCTCAAAAACAATACAAAAAGTGGAATATGAATCTACATATTTAAAGGCCAAAATATCAATAAGTCCCACTGCCAGTGAAATGCTAGGAGTAAGAAATTCTCTATGCATGATTAGGTCTGACATAATATTTGAACCTGACTTTGAATATTTAGATAAATTATGAAATAACCCAGAAAATTCTATTATAAAGGGATGGTATAAACAAATATATTCATTAAAAGAATGATACTCTTTTAGAGAAAAATGGTGCAATGATATGAAAAGATTAAGATGTAATATTGAATTTTTTAAATGGTTCGAAATTACAGGAAAATTAGATGATGAAAGGGATTTGTTAAACATGATTTTTAATAAATGGTATACAACTGGTAATAAAATTGTAGAATCAACAATTCCTCCATTAGAAGAAATTAGTCTACCAGTAGAAGGCAGAGTTGTTACTGCCTCAACCATTAAATTAGATATAGTAGATACTAAAGGTGACCCGACAAATAAGGATATAAATAAAATACTTCAACAAAATAATTATATAAATTAATTATTACATGTAGTATCTAAACAGATTCTCGAAGCCTAGAACAAATAAACTTTCAAAGATAAATCGAGTTCTTCTCATTATGATAAAACATTAGAAAATCATCCAATATTTAAATTACTAGAATTTTCTGAAGGTAAATTTCCTAAATTTGAAGAAAAGTTGGAAATAACAGATGATATTTTAGGAAAAATTAGTGAAAGATTAAAATCTGAATTAAAAGTAAAAAATGACGTTCTTAAATAAAACCCAAAATTTCCATCAAAATCAACTAATGGTATAGATAATAATAGTACAAGTTGGGACTACAAATAAATAAATCATAAACCTAAAGGTTGCAGAATCCTAAGTAAAAGGAAAGACATAAGTAATAGTTTATGTTGTATATTTGAAGAAAACAAAGATAATTCCTCTCCAAAAGAAAATATTAATACGGTTTGCTGTAATAAATTATCTAATTATGGTAAACACACCAGTTCACACTGCATTGCAATAATCGTTATATTAAATTTAGCACTATTAATAACAAGGAGAAAGAAGTATTGTTTGATATTATCAATCACTTACAGAATCCAAACCTTAGGAGAAAATATTTACTAGTCTTAAAAAGTATTGTTCTTAACCAACAGTTTGATAAAGAAATAATTGCACCCTCTGCTATGTTAAATATGTTAGGTAAAGAGCAAAAATCAGAAACAACTATACAGGACTTTCAAATAGAGTTACAACACTTGAAAAGAGAAGATCAAATATTTAAGTAGGAATTTAGCAATAAATCACTTACTAACAATTTAACTTCTAATGAAAAATCTCAACCATGCCAATTAAAACTTGGAGAAACATTAAAAATTAAAAGAAATAATAAAGAAATTATGTTTCTAGAGAATCATTCAAATATTGACAAACTTACAAAAGATAAAACACAAAGTTACCATATACCCGTTACATTAGTTGTAAATAAAAATTACACAATTCAAAAAGTGGCATTATTAGACACAGGAGCAGATCGAAACTACATCATTGAAGGAATGATCCCCACTAAGTATCTTGAAATAGGTACTACAAAATTATTCTCTGCAACAAGCGAATGATTAAAAATAAATTATAAAGTACACAATGCACACATCTATAATGATGGAATTTGTTTCATAAATGACTTTGTAATAACAAAAGATATAAATGAATAGATTTTTTAGGTATACCTTTGACAAATCAAATAAAACTGTATACTGATGAATTAGACGGCATCCACACCACTATTCTGGGGAAAAAATATTTTTTCTTATCTAAATAGTTTATCAAAATCAGAAAGTGAATTTATAAAAATAAAATGGTCTTTAAAATCAACTTAATTTCACAACAGATAAATTATTTAAAGGACAAAATAAAGCTCAAAAAAATTGATCGTCTTTAAAAACCCCAAAAGTAGAAGAAAAATTAAAAATCTACAACAAGTCATTGAACGGGAGGTATGCTCAGATTTTCCTAATGTCTTTTGGGAAAGAAAGAGGCATATAGTTGAATTATCCTATATTGAGGGATTTGAAGAAAGGATTATTCCAACAAAAGTGTGATCCATTCAAATGACCCATGAAATAATAGAATATTGTAAAAAGGAAATTTATGATGTATTAGATAAAAAAATTATTCGACCTTCTAAATCTCCTTGGAGTTGTTCTGATTTTTATTTCAATAACAGTGCTGAAAAAAAAGGTGCCCCGAGACTAGTTATCAATTATAAGACTCTTAATAAAGTATTAAAATGGATTAGGTGCCCAATACCTAATAAAAGTGGCCTTCTTAAAAGAACTTATAATGCCAATATTTATAGCAAGTTTGATATGAAATTAGGATTTTGGAAAATTCAAATTGCAGAAAAAGATAAATATAAAATAGCCTTCAATGTTCCTTTTGGATAATAGGAATGGAATGTAATTCCTTTTGGACTAAAAAATGCTCCATCTGAGCTTCAGAATATTATGAATAATATCTTCAATCAATATAGTCATATATCTATAGTCTATACAGATGATGTTTTAATATTTTTAGAAGACATTAACCAACACTTTAAACATCTCCAAACCTTTATAAAAATCGTCAAACAAAATAGACTTGTAGTTAGTACTAAAAAAATTAAATTATTTCAAACAATTATTTCAAACAACAATTAGATTTCTAGGATATGATTTATATCAAGGAACTTATAATCCCATTTGTAGATCCATAGAATTCTACTCTAAATTTCCAAATGAATTAACTGATAAAACCTAACTTCAGAGATTCTTAGGAAGCCTTGAAAACATTGCAGATTTTATTCCTAATATTAGACAGGTATGTAAACCTCTTTATCGGTATCTTAAGAAAAACACAATACCTTGGAGTATAGAGTTCACTAATACAGTTCAAAAAATTAAATCAATAGTTCAAAAATTTCCATGTCTAGGGATACCGCACCCAGAAGCTCTCATGATTATAGAGACTGATGCCTCAGACATAGGATATGGAGACATTCTTAAACAAAGGATTTCCATAGGATCTACTGAACAATTAGTAAGATTCACACCAGGAATCTGAAATGGTACTCAAAAGAATTATAGTACTATTAAAAGGGTAATTTTGGCTATAGTACTATGTATAACAAAATTTCAAGATGATTTAGTAAATAAATTTTTTTTACTAAGAGTAGACTGCAAAGCAGCCAAAGACATTTTACAAAAGGGTGTCAAAAATTTAATTTCTAAACAGATATTTTCCAGATAGCAAGCTTTATTATCAAGTTTTGATTTTCAAATAGAGTTTATAATGGGAGAAAACAATTCTCTCCTAGATGTTTTTGACCAGAGAATTCCTTCAGGAAAAAATGAGGAGACCCGGAAAACTCAGAATAAAGAGGAAGCCTCCATTTAGCCTTTTTTGATATGAAGAAAAAATAAAAAATCCTTTCAACAAAGAAAAGAAAAATCCAGAAATCAAATTTTTTAGTCCTGGTAGAAATTTCGTCTGTACCAAAACCTACCACTTCCTTACCATTAAAAGTATCCATGAATGCACTGGAGCCAGACGCATAAGTAGTCTCCTCAGTCACACTACAAAAGAAGGAACAACAGAGCATTCCTGATAATCTACAGGTACTGCCAATAAGAGCACTTGATAAAAATTATGAAGGAGCGAGAGTGGTTAAAGCCTTGAAATACAAAGTAAGGAAAATAATCCCCTCGAAACCTGAAGAAATTAGCTAGTTAATTTTAATAGAGTATTTCTACACTATTAGAGAATATTGAGTCCCTTTATTAGTTACTATTTTTATCAATAGAAAAGTTTTAAATAAGCAACATATTTTGCAAATTTAATAGCTTTGTGACATTATGGCACTCAATAAAGGTTCATAACAAGGTTACAAACATTTTTGGTCCTTTACTGTATTTTCAATAAAAAGAGTTTATAAATATTTTGCATAAAAATATTAGGTAAAATATCTCTACATATTAAAAGATTTTCATATATTATTAGTCTTTTTTAAAGGTTAAATATGTATGGTAAACCCCATCAAATAAATCTACATTTGGCTCTTTTTGATGAACCAAATCCTGCCTTGAAAGCCAGAGAACGGAGCTAAAATAAATACTACAATATCTATTCAAAAGAGAAGACCCAAACAATGAAGACGTAAAGAATCATCAGCATATCTCTACAACAAAAGGAAAGAAAAGCTAGAACAAAGGAAATAAAATAAAAGGTGGACCCCACAGCGTGGACCCTACAACATCTACCCACAAAACTATGTAGCTATAAGCCAGAAATTCACAAATTCATAACATAGAAGATCACAGGACTCAAAAAATCAGCAAGGCACAAGTCTTTATATCATAAGAAGACAAAAAGAAGAAAAAAAACAATAATCATTTGTAAAAGATTCAAAAGGAACATCTCTTCAAAAGCAGCAAAGGAAAGTTTAAGATAACTTTGCAAAACACTTGCAGAATAGATATATACACTGGACAGGTTTAAAAGAAATAACACATATTCGTGTATAAACAGATATAAAATAGACAAAGTAGGAAAAATATTAGTCAGCATATTTTGAGGACTATTTAAGGCTTTCAACTTGCATAAGAGAGAGCATTCTAAAATTTCCCAACTCAAAAATCTCTCTACCATCTCCCATATTTCCCATCTCCCTCTATAAAGTTCTCTTATTTTCCTAGATCAATAAAAGGATTTTTTAATTATAAATTTCTCTATTTCTCTACTGTTTTAATTAATTTTGCTTTAGATTATTTTGTTGTTCTTTTGTTGTTTTAAAGTTAAATTTGTTTTAAAGTTTAATTTGATACTTTTAACTACTTTTAAAGTAGTAATTATTTTAGATTGTTGTTTTACTCCCCGTCATCCCGATCCGTCCCCTAAATGGTATTAGAGCCAGGTTTTCAAGAAGGAGTGTGAGTATGAATAGGTGCAGCTAGAGTGTTATATTGTCCTAGAGCCGGCTGAAATTAGTGTTACTCCTAGAATAATCATTCTTCGGGTTAGTAATTACTGTTGTTCTTCCTCTATGTTCTTAGTTTTATTCCTTAAGTTGGGTAGCCGTTTAATATCTGTTTAAACACTGGTAAACCTGGAATTTTCTGTTGGATTAGCTCTGAGTTTGTGAAAAAATAGAGCCGGACCCAAAGGGTGTTCCCGTCGCCAAGCTTATAGGAATAAAATATAAGAATTCTAGGAGAAGAAAATTAGTAATTATTGCATACAAAAATAATTATTGTGGTAGTAACACCTAAAATAGATTTTGGTTCTAGGATAGTGTTTATTCTCTCATCTGCAAAAAATTTCCAATGAATACTCCAACTAACCAAAACGTAATAAATAGTGTCAATGTTTCTACTATTTCTAGTAAAATTGCTAAAATAGAAAGTGATTTACAGAATTGGAATATTCTAATAGAAAGTTTTAATAGAGTTTATAAAACTGGACACTTTAATTTTGTTAAAAATTATAATATTAAAACTTCGGAATCTACTGTTGCAATTAATAGAAATGTTAAGACTATTAAATTATTAGCATCTGAAGATATTAATAGATACAGAAAAAATTACAAGTTCCTTCACATAGGTCTTGTTCAAGTAGCAGTTAAACCATTATATAGATTAGGTTTAGATGTAACTATATGTCTACTTTTAAGAGATAATAGGTTATTAAATTTTGATGATTCATTATTAGCAGTATTACAAAGTAACCGCGTTAATGGCCTGGTATACTTTAATTGATATCCTAATTTTTCTATAGATATTAATGACCAATATGCTATGGATACAATAACATTGAATATTAAAACAAAAAATATGAATAGTAAGGCAAATATAATAGAAATAGCATATTGAGTATATTACAGATTAATGAAAACAACCTTAGCCCCTAAGGCTAAAATAATTAGTAATAAAGGAGATACCATATTTATGGAAGCTAACCTTAATCATAATAATACCTTTGTCTCAAAAATGATAAAATGGGATGATGTAATAATAAAAGATAATTGGCATTTTGACTCAATATCGGAGCCAGAAATAGAAAAACAAAATTCAAATATTGAACAAGTAGTGCAATATCCAGATAGATTTATAGATTTAAAATTTCTAAGATCACAATCTTTTAATTGTAATACCCTATTTCTGTACCTCGGACGCTACACTATGCTTACGACCTGAAGGACCACAAGCTAATGCATGACACACATTTGTTTGAGCACTGAGTAATAACAATAAAATATTATGGAAAATAGGTTGAAATTCCATAGGTTCATAATTTGAAATACTGATAAAATATAATATCTGATGAAAACATCAGAAATACTGAATACTATCTAAAATAGTCTAGTCTAAAAAGCCTCTAACAGAATTTTCTGAAAGCAGAGTTGATGGGATAAACCACCAACTAACTCCGACTACTGAAATACTAAAATAAAATATATCCTTGATAGAAGAGGAATCACTACTAAATCTGACACTGCTGGCTGAATCTGAATCTGTCTATGCACGGTCAGGAATCAGAGCATCAAAACCTATAATATGAGATATCATAGCCCAAAGAAAGAGTATGTGTCAGTACGTGGAATGCACTAGTATGCTAGATGAGATAAGTATGAATGCAAGGGTTCATATGCATCAATAATATTATAGTTTAAAAAAATGGATTCTTGGACTCTATGGGTGCAAGGAACCCATTGATGAACACCTTACATACCTGGGTATTTTAATTCTTGAAGCTCTTGGTGATTTTCTTGAGGATTGCTCTTGATTTCTTGAAATTAGGATTTTGCCCTTTTTGAGAGAGAATGTTTAATTTGGGATAAATTGGGTGAACAGTGATATAACTAGGTTAATTAGGGGTTAATTGTGTGTTTAAGACTAATTAGGGCCAAGGAAAAATAACAAATTACCCCTGGAAAAAATAAAAAATTTAGTCACTGAAGTCCCAATTTTAGGCTTCACTACGACACGGTGGAATCGCGGTGAGCCACTGGAGACCTAGCTGAAACAGTGTAAAAAGGGATGAGTGTGAAATTGACCCTTGGCACGACGCGTTGGTATCGCGGAGCCTCACTAGAATTTGACAACTGGGAAATGGCACGATGACGTGGCGTGGCCTTATCACTGTCCTTTACTAGAAAATGATAATTGCCATTTGGACTCTTAGCGTGACGCGGTGAAGTAGCAGGTGGTACATAGTATTACTAAAAATGCTATAACTCTTCACTCGGGTGATGAATTTGGGCAAATTTTATATCGTTGGAAAAATGACTGGATTTCCTACGCATTAATAAGCTCTAAAATAAAAAATACTGAGTATTTTAAAATTTTTATACATGAATACTCATGTACTGAGAGTTAAATTAAGCTAGGGAAATACGGGGTATTCATTAATCAAGAATCTTCCAGTAGAAGAATATCCTTTTCTAGACCTTCAGTCTCCTAGTATATAGAAGAAAGGAAAAGTAACATTAGAAGATATTGAAAGAAAATTAAAAGGAATTGATTTCTCAAAAATAGTTCCAAAAGTAGAATATCAATCTACAAATTTAAAAGGTAAAAAATCAATAAGTCCCACTGCTAGTGAAATTCTAGGAGTAAGAAATTCCTTATGTATGATTAGGTCAGACATAATATTTGAACCTGGCTTTGAATATTTAGATAGATTATGGAATAGGACAGAAAATTCTACTAAAAAAGAATGGTATAAACAAAAATATTCATTAAAAGAAAGATATTATTTTAAAGAAAAATGGTGCAATGATAGGAAAAGATTAAGATGTAATATTGAAAATTTTAAATGGTTTGAAATTACAGTAAAATTAGATGATCTAAAGGAGACGTTAAACATAATTGTTAATAAATGGTTTACTACTAATAATAAAGTAGTAGAATCAACAATTCCTTTGTTAGAAGAAATTAGCCTACCAGTAGAGGGTTGAATTGTTACTGCCTTACCTTTTAAATTAGATATAGTAAATACTAAAGGTGATCCTACAAATAAGGATATAAATAAAATACTCCAACAAAATAATTATACAAATCAGTTATTACATGTGGTTTCTAAACAGTTTCTTGAAGTCAAGAATAAATCGACTTTTAAAGATAAACCAAGTTCTTATCGTTATGATAAAAAATTAAAAACTCATCCAATATTTAGATTACCAGAATTTTGTAAAGATAAATTTTCTAAATTTGAAGAAAAGTTTGAAGTAACCGATGATATTTTAGGAAAAATTAATGAAAGATTAAATTCTGAATTAAAAGTCACAAATGACAAGGTTATAAGAACTTTATCAGAAAATAATGATAACAAAATAAATAAACTAAGCTCTAAATATTCAGTACAAAAGAATTATTATAAAAAGTCCATATTTCCAGATATGTAGTATGAAGAAAATGAAATTTTATATCATACTTCACATTCTGGAAAAAAAAGTTGCGGAATGGAATAAAGATGGATTAGCAGAACATCAAATATATAATAAACTACATGTAATGGGAATGACCATTATGGCAGAAAAATTTTCTAAAATGACATATAAACAAGCAGCGTTTATGATTATATCAAGTTTTACAGGTACTATAAAATATTGGTGGGATAATTACCTCACAGATAATAATAGTCAAAGCATTTTAAATGCTACAACAATTACTCAAGTTATTAAGACTGAGTCTGAAGGGAAAACGATTGAAAATCAATTTTGAAAAGATGCCACCTCCACTTTGATTTATAGTATAGATAAATATTTTATCGGAGAACCTCAACTTTTCAAAGATCGATGTTTAGAAATATTATCAAATCTATCATGTCCAAAGTTAGATGATTTTAGATGGTATAAAGATGTTTTCCTCGATAAAGTCATGATTAGTGAAGATTGTAATCATGATTATTGGAAGGAAAAATTTATAAGTGGCTTACCAACATTATATGCCGAAAAGGTTAGAACAAAATTAAAAGTGTAATGCCCCGCATTTTGGGCTACAATATAGACCATGATTTCGATGCGTTGATATTCTCGAAGCCATAAATCCTATGCCAATATGGCATGTTAATAATTTGAGTAGTATGTGAATCCATTCAAGCTTGAATTTAGACCATAGAGGTCCTTCGACTCAAGGACGAGTTGAAAACTACTTCGATCGATTCAGTTTAAGTGGACATTATAATTTATGTCAACTTCTATCGACCATGAATCTTAGTATATCTCGAATTAGAGAGCCTACTATGTGTTAAATGATAGGTTTTCAAGTTAGCTTTCCAAGATACCAATTTTGCTAAAAGTCAGCACGCGAGCAAGAAGTTATGGCCTTTCAAAGTAGTATGCGTCGCCTAACTAATCGCACATGGCCACTGGAAAGCATATGCGATAGCATAGGCGGTGACTATGTAAACATAGGTGATAGCATACACGAAGCCTATGTAAACATGGGCAATAGCATATGCGGCGACTATGTAATGGTTTCAAGTGACTTAAACACACCATTTTTTGGGGCAAAATGGTCCTTTGTCCACCCTTATTCAGCCATAAACACAAAATTTAGTCCCCAATTCTCCAAAATACATCCACATTCATCTAAATATTCTCAAGAACACTCCCAAGGGTTTCAAACTAAAAACCCAAATAAATCAAGATTCAACTGTGGGTTTTCAAAATCGATTAGAGATTCGAAATCCCCAATCCTCAGGCTTTAAGAAGCACCCATTGTTTTCCGAAATATAGGTACGCGGGGATTTCCTAAATTATCATGGAATTAGAAAAATCATGTTTTATAATGGGGTTTTTGAAACTATATATATATATTCACGTATTAGATGTTTCAACATCATTGTTTTGGTTTTTTGACCTTCACCAAAGTGATTTGAGAATATTTATGTATGAAAACATGTATTTAAGAATGACTTGTTGTTGAGAGCATGACTTTTGGTGAATTCCCACTTATTATGAATTTTTAGATTTTTCATAGCATATGAATTGTTTTGCAATGCATTCTTGAAAAGCACTATATGAAATGGTTGAACTCTAGTTATGATTTAAAGGTGGTTATAAATCACTAAATAGTGAATTTAGCATGAAGGTTTAATGTTCATTATGCATGTAATAAAAGAGTGCATGATTTGCTAAAGATACTAGACCACCATATGTTTGATGAAGTTTTTGCATGATTTTGACTTGAGTTTTGGAACATGAAATCTTCTATGTCAGTTGCATGTTTTTTGGTGGTTTAAGCTTTCCTTTAAATGAAAGATTTATCTTAATGTATTATGGCTCAGAAATCATGACTTGCAAGTCTTGGTATGACGATACCAAACTCAGAAAATGCTATAACAGACACAGACGAATACAGTAATCAGACTTTATTAGATTTGCATGTTCTAGAACTTCAAAATGATTCATGTTTAGAAAAGGCTAAAATAGGGCATAAAGAGAGCTTAGGTGGTTCCCCGAAGAAGGCATGATTTTAGACAACTCTTTGCCCAAAATCATGGTTTGTTGACATTATTATACGTTGACTTAAGTGTCGTATGGTGTATCAGATTTAGGAACTCCAACCCTTGCGGCACACTCGGGTTGGAGGCTTCCCCTCTGACTCAATGGCGGATTCCATATCGCTCGTGGAATATCAGATTTGTAGGGGATACCACCTAACTCAGAAGTAATATACAGATTAGAGTTTGAGATTTACAGTTAGGTTACATGTTTATAGATGATTCCCATGTGTTTTCAGAAGCTATTTTATGCATAATGTTTGATGAAAATTTGCTCTCACGTATTATATATATATATATATATTTGTTCAATTACTCTATTTTGGATTGTTTCGCATGCCAGTAAATTTATGCTAACCCCCCCTCCTTCCAGGTTCTTAGGCATAGTCTAGGGGTCTAGATAAACAGTAGAGATTTCAGATCATATACTGGAGTTTTCAGTGGTGAGCCTTTTATGATTTAGAAGGCTTGGTTATTTCATATTACTACTACTAGTTAGGTTTTGGTCTACTAGTGGCCTTTTCTAGCTTTTAGAAAACTTTGATTAGTTCATGGTAGAGATTTCGCAGACTGAGTCAGACATTATTATTCAGATATATTTAAGATTTCAGTTTTCAGTATTATGATCACATTCAGATTGACCATGTTTTTGTATTAGATTTCTCTTTCTGCATTATCGTTTATCATATGAATTATGTGCATGATTACCAGATAGATAGACAGAGGGCGTCCTGAGCATTCATGATTCAAGAGTGCTCGTCACGGCCAGGGCCCCAGTTTGGGTCATGACAAACTTGGTATCAAAGCATGGTTCATGGTCTCAGGGTATCTACAAAATTGGGTCGAGTAGAGTATTGGTTATGGGTATGTAGCAGGCCACACTTATAAGAAAGAGGCTACTAGGTATTTAGTAAACGTTTCCCTTCTTAGTGATTCTGTTCATGCTTCAGAGTATGAACTGTCCCCTAATCAATGATCACTTGTATTTCAAAAACATAGTTATGCCTCTACGTCGTCTCATCGATCAGAATGCTCAGGCAGATGAGGTCCGTCCCACCCATGAGATGTGGACCCATAGCAGAGCTCACACTCCAGAACTTGTTCCTACTCTAGGAGTCCCTCCAGTCCCGACCAGTCCACCTCGGGCTTTATAAACTAATGTCAACCATCCCCGACTAGTCAAAGAGATATTTCAAATACAGAATTCAGACGGTCTATTCATATGTTGACATAGTTGGTAGCTAAGCAAGCTCAACTATCACAAGATGTTAGGTCTGCATCTGTTACATCTAAGGCTACTAGGGTCAGACATTTCTTGAAAATGAATCCACTTAAGTTTACTGGCACCAAGGTGAAGGAAGATCCACAAGAATTCATGGATGAGATGGAAAAGATCTTTTAGGTAATGCATGTGGAGGAGGTTGAAAGGGCGGAACTAGCAACTTATCATCTTAAGAATGTTGCGAATCAGTGGTATGCCGACTGGGAGAATGCAAAAGTTGAGAGTGCTGAGCCCACAGTTTGGTGTGAATTTGTGGAAGCTTTCCTTGATCGATTCTTTCCTATGGAGTTGAAGGATACCAAAGTGGAAGAGTTTATGAATCTAAAGCAGGGCATTATAAGTGTCCAAGAGTACACTTTCAAGTTTAATAAACTAGCTCGCTATGCAGCAGAGTTGACTAGTAATATGAGAGCCCAGATGAGAAAATTTATATTCGACCTTTCGATAACCTGGTGCTTGAGTGCCAGGGGCAATTTTGAATAAAGAGTTAGACTTTTCTAGGTTGACCGTTATATGTAGAAGGTACAAGAGAAAAAAAGAAGATCTATGAAGATAGGAAGGTGGAAAGACAAGCGAAAAGATCCAGATCAACCAACCAGAAGCACAGTCAGCCTAACGGTGGTAAGTGGGGAAATAAATGGTAGAAAAAAAAGAGTTGGGGTAATACACAATCTACTGCCAGTGCCTCAGTACCCCGACCACCAGTAGACAAACGATCTCAGAGTGTTCAGACTAACCATGGAACCAGAGCTCAAGATACTCGGTCACAGGGTAGATGGCTCAGCGGCATTGTACTTTTCTATGGTGTGAGACTTATGGTAGAAAGCATCCGGGAAGGTGTCAGTTAGGCTCGTTAGTGTGTTATTAATGTGGTCAGCTGGGTTACTTTTAGAGGGAATATCCATCTGCTATAAAAAATATTGGTGGTGGAAAGTCTCAGGCAAATTCTTCAGCACCACCCCCACCTCAGAAGGGTGCCACATCAGCTGTCGGGATCAGTCGCAACCAGTTATATGCTTTGACCAACTGTCAGGTGGCGTAAGCTTCCCCAAATGTTGTTACCGGTATGTTACAAATCTTTTCCCATGTTATTTATGTGTTACTTGATCCCGAGTCTACTTTATCCTATATGACCCCTTATATGGCTATTGGTTTTGGGTTTGAGCCCAGTGTGATTTATGAACCTTTTACTATTTCCACTTCGGTGGGGGATTCTATGGTTGCTAGAAGGGTGTATAAGGGTTGTGTTATGACTGGTGTTAGCCGGGATACATTAGAAGATCTCAAAGAGTTAGATATGGTTGCTTTTGATGCTATCTTGGGAATAGATTGGCTCTATTCGTATTATGCCATATTAGATTGTAAGACTCGAAGGGTCACTTTTTCTTTCCTGAATGAACTAGTGATAGAGTAGGAAGGACATTCTTTAGCACCCAAAGGGCATTTTATATCCTATCTTTGAGCCTACAAACTCATTTCTAAAGGTTGCTTGTACTACCTTATTCGAGTTATGGACTCCAATGCCGAGAGTCTTCCTCTTTAATCTATTCCTGTAGTAAAAGAATTCCCAGAAGTCATTCCAAATGATCTCCCAGGAAAACCACCTGATAGGGAGATTGAGTTTTGTATTGATGTGTTGCCAGATGCTCGTCCTATTTCCATTCCACCATATATAATGGCTCCTGCAGAACTAAAATAGTTGAAAGAACAGTTAGCAAATCTCCTGGATAAGGGTTTTATATTCCCCAGTGTGTCTCCTTGGGGCGCGCCTGTACTTTTCATGCGAAAGAAAAATGGTTCCCTTTGTATGTGCATAGACTACCATCAGCTGAATAAGGTCACGATTAAAAATAAATATCCTCTTCCTAGGATTGACGACCTTTTTAACCAGCTTCAGGGTGCCAAGTGTTTTTCAAAAATAGACCTTTGTTTGGGTTATCATCGGTTGAAATTTAGGGAGTACGACATAACTAAGACAACCTTTTAAACTCAATATGGTCACTACAAATTTCTAGTCATGTCCTTGGGGTTGACTAACGCCCCTGCAGCCTTTATGGATCTTATAACTAGAGTATTCCGTTAGTTTCTTAACTTGTTCATCATTGTATTTATTGATGATATCTTGATCTATTATAAGAGAAAAGAGGATCACGCTAATCACCTCCGAATTATTCTTCAAACCCTTAAGGATCATCAGTTATATGCCAAATTTTCTAAGTGTGAATTTTTGTCAAATGCTATTGCCTTCTTAGGGCATATTGTGTCCAGTGACGGGATAAGAGTCGATCCCCAAAAAGTTGAAGAAGTGAGAAAATGGCCTAGACCCACAACTCCAATCAATATTTGGAGCCTCTTAGGTTTGGCGGGATATTAAAGATGGTTCGTAGAGAGTTTTTCTTCTATAACTGCTCCACTGACTAAATTAACTTAGAAAAAGGTAAATTTTGGAGTTAGTGGCTGTGGTATTTGCACTTAAGATTTGGCGGCACTACTTGTACGGTGTTCATATTGATATCTTCACTGACCACAAGAGTCTGTAGTATGTTTTCTTGTAGAAAGAATTGAACCTCAGGCAGAGACGCTGGATAGAGTATCTGAAAGGCTATGATATGAGCCTGCACTACCATCCAGGCAAGGCAAATGTTGTAGCTGACGACCTCAGCAGGTTGTCTATAGGCAGTTTTTCTTATGTAGAAGAAAGAAAGAAAGAGATTGTAAAGGATATTCACTGCCTTGCAAATCTAGGAGTGCGACTCTTAGATTTCGAAGATGAAGGGGTAATTGTTCATGAGTTAGCTAAGTCATCCCTTTGTGCTGAAGTTAAGGAGAAGTAGGATGAATATCCCATCTTGATGCAAATCAAGAAAGATGTGGGTCAATAAAAGGTTATGTTATTTGAAATTGGTGGTGATGTTATTCTGAGATTTCAGGGTAGGTTGTGCGTTCTGAATATTGATGGACTATGGGAAAGAATCCTTGATAAGGCGCACACTTCGAGGTATGTCATTCACCCAGGCTCTACTAAGATGTACCATGATCTGAAAACCTTGTATTGGTGGAATAACATGAAACGTGATTTAGCTGATTTTGTGTCCAAGCGTTTGAACTATCAACAAGTGAATGTAGAACACATGAGGCTAGGTGGTACTTTCCAAGAGATAGCCCTGCCTTTATGGAAGTGGGAGATGATAAACATGGACTTCATTATAGGACTTCTGGGATCCAAAAACTAGTATGATTCTATATGGGTAATTGTAGATCGGTTGACAAAGTCAGCCCACCTTTTGCCTGTGAGGACTAATTATTTGGGAGAGGGTTATGCTAAGATTTACATTGAGGAGATAGTTCGGTTGCATGGGGCACCAGTGTCCATTATATCAGATAGAGGTACACAGTTTTCATCTCAATTTTGGAGATCTTTTTAGAAGGGTTTAGGTACACAAGTGAATTTGAGCACAACTTTCCACCCTCAGACGGATGGGCAAGCCGAGCGTACCATTCAGACCCTCGAAGATATGTTGAGGGAATGTGTCATTGATTTCAAAGGTAATTAGGTAGATCACCTGCCACTGATTGAATTTGCTTACAATAATTGTTACCATGCCAACATCAAGATATCTCCTATTGAGGCTTTGTATGGGGGGAGATATAGGTCTCCGATATGAAGGTATAAAGTGGGTGAGACTCAGTTGTATGGGCATGATCATGTTCATCAGGTGATGGAGAAAGTGAAGATCATTAGAGAATGACTCAAGACTACTCAGAGTTGTCAGAAGTCCTATGCTAGTGTTCGGGGAAGAGAATTAGAGTTTGATGTTGGTGATTGGGTGTTTCTCAAGGTTTCTCCTATGAAAAGAGTTATGCAGTTTGGAAAAAGGGGTAAATTGAGCCCTCGCTATATAAGGCCATATCAGATTCTGAGAAAGATTGGTGCAGTTGCTTATGAGCTAGAAGTGCCAGCAAGTTTGGGTTCCGTTCATCCGGTATTCCACGTATCCATGTTGAAGAAATGCATTGGAGATCATTCTTTGGTATTGCTAGTAGAGGATATCAAAGTGACAGATTCCTTATCTTTTGAAGAAGAGCCCGTTGAAATTTTAGATCGCCAAGTTCGAAAGTTGAGGAGCAAAGAGATAGCCTTAATAAAGGTATTGTGGAGGAATCAGAAAGTTGAAGAAGCAACTTGGGAGTCAGAAAATAACATGAGAATTTGATATCCCAATTTGTTTGCTTTGATGGATGATGAGACAGAAGGTACTATTCCTATCTTGTCTTTCCTAGTCCATATTATACTTGAAATCGTGTCTGTCTGTGTTCTGCATCATCATTCGGGGACGAATGATCCAAAGGAGGGATAATGTAACGCCCCATATTTTGGGCTACAATATAGACCATGATTCCAATAGGTTGATAATCCTGAAGCCATAAATCCTATGCCAATATGGCATGTTAATTATTTGCGTAGTATGTGAATCCATTCAACCTTGAATTTAGACCATAGAGGTCCTTTGACTTAAGGATGAGTTGAAAACTACTTCGATCGATTAAGTTTAAGTGAACATTGTAATTTGTTTCAACTTCTATCGACCATGACTCTTCGTATATGTTGAATTAGAGAGCCTACTATGTGTTAAATGATATGTTTTAGAGTTAGCTTTCCAACGATACCAATTTTGCTAAAATCCTACACCCGAGCAAGAAGTTATGGCCTTTCAAAGTAGTATACATTGCCTAACCAATCGCACATGGCCACTGGAAAGCATATGTGATAGCATAGGCGGCGCCTATGTAAACATAGGTGATAGCATAGGCGGAGCCTATGTAATCATAGGCGATAGGATAGGCGGCGCCTATGTAAACATAGGCGATATCATATGTGGTGCCTATGTAATGGTTTCAAGTGACTTAAACACACCATTTTTGGGGGGAAAATGGTCCTTTTCCCACCCTTATTCAGCCATAAACACGAAATTCAGTCCCCAATTCTACAAAATACATCCACATTCATCTAAATATTCTCAAGAACACTCCTAAGGGTTTCAAACTTAAAATCCAAATAAATCAAGATTCAACCATGGGTTTTAAAAATCGATTAGAGATTCGGAATCCCCAATCCACAGGCTTCAAGAAGCACCCATTGTTTTCCGAAATAGAGGTACATAGGGTTTTACTAAATTCTCATGGACATAGAAAAATCATGTTTTAGAATGGGGTTTTTGAAACTATATATATATATATTCAGGTATTAGATTTTTTGACATCATTGTTTTGGTCTTTGACCTTTTCTAAAGTGATTTGAGAATATGTATGTATGAATATATGTATTGAAGGATGAATTCTTGTTGAGAGAATGACTTTTGGTGAATTCTCTCTTATTATGAATTTTTAGATTTTTCATAGCATATGAATTGTTTTGCAATGCATTCTTGAAAAGCACTATATGAAATGGTTGTACTCTTGTTATGATTTAAAGGTGGTTTTAAATCATTAAAGAGGGAATTTATCATGAATGCTTAATGTTCATAATGCATGTAATTAAAGAGTGCATGATTTGCTAAAGGTACTAGACCACCATATGTTTGATGAAGTTTTTGCATGATTTTGACTTGAGTTTCGGAACACGAAATCTTCTATATCAGTTGCATGTTTCTGGGTGGTCTAAGCTTTGCTTTAAATGAAAGATTTATCTTAATGTATTATGGCTCAGAAATCATGACTTGCAAGTCTTGGTATGACGATACCAAACACAGAAAATGCCATAACAGACACAATGAATACAGTAATCAGACTTTATCAGATTTGTATATTTTAGGACTTCACAATGATGTATGTTTAGAAAAGGCTTAAATAGGGCATAAAGAGAGCTTAGGTGGTTCCCCGAAGAAGGCGTGAGTTCAAACAACTCTTTGCCTAAAATCGTGGTTTGCCGATCCGGGTATATTATTATACGTTGACTTAAGTGTCGTGTGGCGTATCAGATTCAGGAACTCCAATCCTTGCGGCACACTCGGGTTGGAGGCTTCCCCGCTAAGTCAATGGAGGATTCCATATCACTCATGGAATATTAGATTTGTAGGTTATACCACCTAACTCAGAAGTAATACACAGATCAGAGTTTGAGATTTATAAACAAGTTACATGTTCTCAGAAGATGCCCATATGTTTTTAGAAACTATTTTATGCATAATGTTTTATGAAATTTTGCTCTCATGTATTATATATGTATATATGTTCAATTCCTCTATTTTGGATTGCTTCGCGTGCAAGTACAATTGTGCTGGCACCCCTCCTTCCAGGTTCTAAGGCACAGTCTAGGGGTCCAGATAAATAGTAGAGGTTCCAGATCACATATCGGAGTTTGCAGTGGTGAGCCTTCTATGATTCAGAAGGCCTGGTTATTTCATATTACTACTATTAGTTATGTTTTTGTCTACTAGGGGCGTTGTCCTAGATTTCAAAAAACTTTGGTTAGTTTATGTTAGAGATTTCACAGATTGAGTCAGACATTTTTATTCAGATATATTTTGAATTTATATTTTTTGTATTATGATCATATTCAGATTGACCATGTTTCCATATTAGATTTCTCTTTCCGCATTATCTTTTATCATATGAATTATGTGCATGATTACCAGATAGATAGACAGAAGGCACCCCGGGCCTTCACGATTTGGGAATGCTCGTCACAACCAGGGCCCCGATTCTAGTCATGACAAGCTTGGTATCAAAGCACAGTTCATAGTCCCAGGGTTCCTATGAAATCATGTCGGGTAGAGTCTTGGTTATGGGTGTATAACGCACCACACTTATAAGCAAGAGGCTACTAGGCGTTTAGGAAATGTTTCACTTCTTTGTGATTTAGTTCGTCCTGCAGAGTCTAAACTGTCCCCTAATCAATGATCACTTGTATTTCAAAAACACAGTTATGTCTCCACATCGTATCATCGATCAGAATGCTCAGGTGGATAAGGTCCGGCCTACCCATGGGATGTGGACCCATAACAGAGCTCACACTCCATAACTTATCCCTAATCTAGGAGTCCCTACAGTCCTAACTTGTCCATCTCGGGCTCTACGGACTGATGTCAACCGTCCCCGACTGCTCAGAGAGATATTTCAAATACAAAATTCAGATATTCTAGTTATATGCTGACACAGTTGGTAGCTAACCAGGCTCAATGATCAAAAGATATTGGGTCTGCATCTGTTATGTCTGAGGCTACTAGGGTTGGACACTTTATGAAAATGAACCCACCTAAGTTAACTGTCACCAAGGTAAAGGAAGATCCACAAGAATTCATGGATGAGATGGAAAATATCTTTAAGGTAATGCATGTGGATGAGGTTGAAGGGGTGGAAATAGAAACTTAATAGCTTAAGGATATTGCGAATCAGTGTTATACCGACTGGGAGGATGCAAAAGGTGAGAGTGCTGAGCCCATAGTTTGGGGTGAATTTGTGGAAGCTTTCCTTGATCGATTCTTTCCTTTAGAGTTGAGGGAGGCCAAAGCAGAAGAGTTTATGAATTTGAAGTAGGGCAGTATTAGTGTCCTGGAGTACACTTTGAAGTTTAATAAACTATCCCACTATGCACTAGAGTTGACTAGTAATATGAGAGCCTGGATGAGGAAATTTGCATCCGTCCTTTCTGATAACCTGGTGCTTGAGTGCCAGGGGAATATTGAATAAGGAGTTAGACATTGCTAGGCTGACCGTTCATATGCAGTAGGTAAAAGCAAAAAAGAAGAATATCTCTAAAGCTAGGAAGGTGGAAAGACAAGTGAAAAGAACTAGATCAGCCGACCAGAGTCACAGTTAGCCTCAGGGCAGTAAGTGGAGAAATAAATAGCAAAAAAAAGAGTTGGTGTAATGCGAAATCTACTGCTAGCACCCCCGTACCCCAACCACCAGTAGAGAGACAATATCAGAGTGTTCAGACTAACCATGGAAGCCGAGCTCAGGATACTCGGTCCTAAGGTAGTGTGGATCAACGACATCGTACTTTTTTGTGGTATGAGACTTATGGTAGATATCATTCGGGAAGGTGACAGTCGGGCTCGTTAGTATGTTATTTATGTGGTCAGTCGGGTTACTTTTAGAGGGAATGTCCATCTGCTAGAAAAAATGTTGGTGGTGCAAAGTCTCAGGCAAATTCTATGGCACCACCCCCGCCTCAGAAGGGTGCCATATCAGTTGCCGAGAATAGTCACAACCGATTATATGCTTTTAACAACTGCCAGGAGGCGGAACCTTCCCCAAATGTTGTCACCGGTACGTTACAAATCTTTTCCCGTGATGTTTATGTGTTACTTGATCCCGGGTCTACTTTATCCTATGTGAACCTTTATGTGGCTGTTTGTTTTGGGTTTAAGCCCAGTGTGATTTCTGAACCCTTTGTTATTTCCACCCCGGTGGGGGATTCTATTATTGCTAGTAGGGTGTACAGGGGTTGTGTTGTGACTGTTGGTAATCGGGATATGTTAGCAGATCTCATAGAGTTAGATATGGTTGCTTTTGATGCTATCTTAGGAATGGATTGTCTCCATTCGTGTTATGCCGTATTAGATTGTAGGACTCGAAGGGTCACTTTTTCTTTCCTGAATGAACTAGTGATACAGTGAGAAGGACATTCTTTAGCACCCATAGGGCACTTTATATCATATCTCAGATCCTGCAAACTCATTTTTAAAGGTTACTTGTACCACCTTATTCGAGTTAAGGACTCCAATGTTGAGAGTCTTCCTCTTCTATCTGTTCCTGTAGTAAAAGAATTCCCAGAAGTCTTTCCAAATGATCTCACAGGAATACCGCCTGATAGGGAGATTGAGTTTGGTATTGATGTGTTTCCAGATGCTTGTTCTATTTCTATTCCGCCATATTAAATTGCTCTTGCAGAACTAAAAAAGTTGAAAGAACAGTTAGCAGATCTCCTAGATAAGGGTTTTATAAGCCCTAGTGTGTCTTCTTGGGGCGCGCCTACACTTTTCATGCAAAAGAAAGATGGTTCCCTTCGTATGTGCATAAACTATCATCAGCTAAATATGGTCACGATTAAAAATAAATATCCTCTTCCTAGGATTGACGACCTTTTTGACCAGCTTCAGCATGCCAAGTGTTTCTCAAAAATACAACTGTGTTCGGGTTATCATCAGTTGAAAGTTAGGGAGTCAGACATAACCAAGACAGCCTTTCGAACCCGATATAGTCACTACAAATTTCTAGTTATGTCCTTCAGGTTGACTAACACCTCTGCAGCCTTCATGGATCTTATAAATAGAGTATTCTATCAGTTTCTTAACTTGTTCATCATTGTATTTATTGATGATATCCTGATCTATTCTAAAAGTAAAGAGGATCATGCCAATCACCTCCGAATTATTCTTCAGACCATTAAGGATCATCAGTTGTATGCCAAATTTTCCAAGTGTGAATTCTAGTTAGATGTTATTGCCTTCTTGGGGCATATTGTGTCCAGTGATGGGATAAGAGTGGATCTCCAGAAAGTTAAAGCAGTGAGAAAATGGCCCAGACCTATAACTCCAACCGATATTCAGAGCTTCTTGGGTTGGCGGGGTATTACAGAAGGTTCGTAGAGAGTTTTTCTTCCATAGTTGCTCCACTCACTAAATTGACTCAGAAAAAGGTAAAGTTTGTGTGGTCTGATATGTGTGAGAATAGTTTTGAGAAGTTGAAAGATAAACTGACCACAACTCCTGTTTTGACCCTCCCCAAGGGTGTAGATGGCTTTGTGGTATACTTTGATGTGTCCCGTATGGGAGTTGGTTGTGTGTTGATACAGCATGCTAAGGTAGTGGCTTATTCATCTAGGCAGTTGAATATGCACGAGCAGAACTACCCCACCCATGATTTTGATTTAGCGGTTGTGGTATTTGCACTTAAGATTTGGTGGCACTACTTGTACGGTGTTCACGTTGATATCTTCACTAACCATAAGAGTCTGCAGTATGTTTTCTCGCAGAAAGAATTGAACCTCAGGCAGAGGCGCTGGATGGAGCTTCTGAAAGACTATGATATGAGCCTGCATTACCATCCAGGCAGGAGGCGCTGGATGGAGCTTCTGAAAGACTATGATATGAGCCTGCATTACCATCCAGGCAAGGTAAATATTGTAGCCGATGCCCTCAGCAGGTTGTCTATGGGCAGCTTTTCTCATGTAGAAGAAGGAAAGAAAGAGATGGTGAAGGATATTCACCGCCTTGCAAATATAGGAGTGCGACTCTTAGATTCCAAAGATGGAGGGGTGATTGTTCATGAGTTAGCTAAGTATTCCCTTTGTGTTGAAGTTAAAGAGAAACAGGTTGAAGATCCCATCTTGATACAAATCAAGAAAGATGTGGGTCAACAAAAGGTTATGTCGTTTTAAATTGGTGGTGATGGTATTCTGAGATTTCAGGGTAGGTTGTGCGTTCCAAATATTGATGGACTGCGGCAAGGAATCCTTGATGAGGCTTACACTTCGAGGTATGTCGTTCACCCAGGCTCTACTAAGATGTACTATAATCTGAAAACTTTGTATTGGTGGAATAACATAAAACGTAATGTAGCTGATTTTGTGTCCAAGTATTTGTACTATCAACAAGTGAAGGTAGAACACATGAGGCTAGGTGGTACTTCCCAAGAAATAACCCTGCCTTTATGGAAGTAGGAGATGATAAATATGGACTTTATTACAGGACTTTCGAGAACCTGAAACCAATATGATTCTATATGGGTGATTGTAGATCGGTTGACAAAGTCAGCCCACTTTTTACCTGTGAGGACTAATTATTCGGGAGAGGGTTATGCTAAGATTTACATTGAGGAGAAAGTTCAGTTGCATGGGGCACCAGTGTCCATTATATCCGATAGAGGTACATAGTTTTCATCTCAGTTCTGGAGATCTTTTTAGAAGGGTTTAGGTACACAAGTGAATTTGAGCACAGCTTTCCAGCCTCAGACGAATGGTCAAGTCGAGCGTACCATTTAGACCCTCGAGGATACGTTAAGGGCATGTGTCATTGATTTCAAAGGTAGTTAGGTAGACCACCTGCCACTAATTGAATTTACTTACAATAATAGTTACCATGCCAGCATCAAGATGGTTCCTTTTGAGGCTTTGTATGGGAGGATATATAGGTGTTCGATAGGATGATATGAAGTGGGTGAGACTCAGTTGTATGGGCCTGATCTTGTTCATCAGGCGATGGATAAAGTAAAGATCATTAGAGAATGACTCAAGACTGCTCAGAGTTGTCAGAAGTCCTATGCTGGTGTCGGAGAAGAGAATTAGAGTTTGAAGTTGGTGATTGGGTGTTTCTCAAGGTTTCTCCTATGATAGGAGTTATGCAGTTTGGAAAAAGATGTTAATTGAGCCCTCGCTATATAGGGCCATATCAGATTCTGAGAAAAATTGGTGCAGTTGCTTCTGAGCTATAATATCCTACAAGATTGGGTTTCGTTCATCCGGTATTCCATGTATCCATGTTGAAGAAATACATTGGAGATCATTCTTTGGTATTCTCAGTAGAGGATATAAAAGTGATAGATTCCTTGTCTTACGAAGAAGAGCCCATTGAAATTTTAGATCGCTAAGTTTAAATTTGAGGAGCAAAGAGATAGCCTCAGTGAAGGTATTGTGGAGGAATTAGAAAGTTGAAGAAGCAACTTGGGAGTTAGAAAATGACATGACAATTAGATATCCCAATTTGTTTGCTTCGATGGATGATGAGACAGAAGGTAATATTCCTATCTTATCTTTCCTAGTCCTTATTATGCTTGAAATCATGTTTGTTTGTGTCCCGTATCATCATTCAGGGATGAATTATCCTAAGGGGGGATAATGTAACGTCCCGTATTTTGGGCTACAACATAGACCATGATTTCGATGCATTGAAAATCCCAAAGCCATAAATCCTATGCAAATATGGCATGTTCATTATTTGCGTAGTATGTGAATCCATTCAAGCTTCAATTTAGACCATAGAGGTCCTTTAACTCAAGGACGAGTTGAAAACTACTTCGATCGATTAAGTTTAAGTGGACATTATAATTTGTGTTAAATTCTATCGACCATGACTCTTTGATATGTCGAATTAGAGAGCCTACTATGTTTTAAATGATAGGTTTTCGAGTTAGCTTTCTAACGCTACAAATTTTTCTAAAATCCAGAACCCGAGCAAGAAGTTATGGCCTTTCAAAGTAGTATGCGTCGCCTAACCAATCGCACATGGCCACTGGAAAGCATATGCGATAGCATAGGCGGCGCCTATGTAAACATAGGCGATATCATATGTGGCCCCTATGTAATGGTTTCAAGTGACATAAACACTCCGTTTTTGGGGCAAAATGGTCCTTTTCCCACCATTATTCAGCAATAAACATGAAATTCAATCCCCAATTCTACAAAATACATCCACATTCATCTAAATATTCTCAAGAACACTCCTAAGGGTTTCAAACTAAAAACCCAAATAAATTAAGATTCAACCATGGGTTTCCAAAATCGATTAGAGATTTGGAATCCCCAATCCACAGGCTTCAAGAAGCACCCATTGTATTCCAAAATAGAGGTACGCGGGGTTTTCCTAAATTGTCATGGGAATAGAAAAATCATGTTTAAGAATGGGGTTTTTGAAACTATGTATATATTCACGTATTAGATGTTTTACAATCATTGTTTTGGTCTTTAGACCTTCCCCAAAGTGATTTGAGAATATGTATGCATGAAAACATGTATTTAAGAATGAATTCTTGTTGAGAGCATGACTTTTGGTGAATTCCCTCTTATTATGAATTTTCAGATTTTTCATAGCGTATGAATTGTTTTGCAATACATTCTTGAAAAGCATTATATGAAATGGTTGAATTCTTGTTATAATTTAAAAGTGGTTTTAAATCACTAAAGAGGGAATTTATCATGAATTTTTAATGTTCATAATGCATGTAATAAAAGAGTGCACTATTTCCTAAAGGCACTAAACCACCATATGTTTGATGAAGTTTTTGCATGATTTTGACTTGAGTTTCGGAACATAAAATCCTCTATATCAGTTGCATGTTTTTGGGTGGTCTAAGCTTTGCTTTAAATGAAAGATTTATCTTAATGTATTATAGCTCAGAAATCATGACTTGCAAGTCTTGGTATGACGATACCAAACTCAGAAAATGCCATAACAGACACAGACAAATACAGAAATCAGACTTTATCAGATTTGCATATTTTAGAACTTTAGAATGATGTATGTTTAGAAAAGGCTTAAATAGGGCATAAAGAGAGCTTAGGTGGTTCCCCGAAGAAGGCGTGAGTTCAAACAACTCTTTGCCTAAAATTGTGGTTTGCCGACTAGGGTATATTATTATACGCTGACTTAAGTGTCGTGTGGCGTATCAGATTCAGGAACTCCAACCCTTGCGGCACACTCGGGTTGGAGGCTTCCCCGCTGAGTCAATGGAGGATTCCATATCACTCATGGAATATTAGATTTGTAGGTGATACCACCTAACTCAGAAGTAATACACAGATCAGAGTTTGAGATTTATAGACAGGTTACATGTTTTCAGAAGATGCCCATGTGTTTTCAGAAACTGTTTTATGCATAATGTTTGATAAAAATTTTCTCTCACATATTATATATATATATATGTTCAATTACTCTATTTTGGATTGCTTTGCGTGCCAGTACAATTGTGCTGACCCCCCCTCCTTCCAAGTTCTGAGGCACAGTCTAGGGGTCCAAATAAACAGTAGAGATTCCATATCACAGACCGGAGTTTGCAGTGGTGAGCCTTCTATGATTCAGAAGGCCTGGTTATTTCATATTACTACTATTAGTTAGGTTTTGATTTACTAGGGGCCTTATCCCAGCTTTCAGAAAACTTTGATTAGTTCATGGTAGAGATTTTGCAGACTGAGTAAGACATTATTATTCAGATATATTTTGGATTCCAGTTTTTAGTATTATGATCACATTCAGATTGACCATGTTTCCGTATTAGATTTCTCTTTCTGCATTAACTTTTATCATATTACTTATATGCATGATTACCAGATAGATAGTTAGAGGGCGTCCCGGGCCTTCACCGTTCGAGAATGCTCGTCACGGCCAGGGCCCCGATTCGGGTCGTGACAAAAAGATAGGTTAGAGGGGAAAATTCCTTATAGTAATTTAACTTATGGTGATATTACAAGTTTTATAAATGTCACAGGACTAGAATTATGTTCAGATGTTAAGCTTAAACTTCAACTGAAAAGAGATAATAAAATAACTCGCAAGGAGCTAGGAAGTTTTTGCGAAGACTTCGATTATGTAAATTTATCATCCCCTTCAAAGGAAGATACCAAAAAGACTAAAAAACAACATAAAAAGTATAAAGATAAATCCGAGAAATCTCATTATCATAAAAAATGATTTAAAAAAAATCAAAAAAGGCTCCTAAGGGAGAAAATAAAACCAATAATGAAATATGTTGGAACTGCAGTAAAACTGGATATAGGGTGTTTTTGCTATGATGGAAAATTTTTTCTGGAAAATGTTTTCTTATTTTCCCTTGTTTGGTTATACTAAAACATTGGGAAAATGTTTTCCAAAATGACTTATTTTCCTCTATTTGAGGTAAATGACTTCCCTTATGGGCCAAGGGAAGTTATTTTTCAAAAAATGATAGATGTGACTTTTATGCTCCCACCCACACCCACACCCCTATTCCCCCACCCCAACAACACTCAAATTCACATTACTCAAAAAATTCACATTACTCAGAAACATTTGTCACTGTGCTTTGCTCCAATTTTTCACTACTTGAAATAGCAAATATTAAATTATGAATTTTTCCTTGTTTCCAATGTTCGTTGAATGTATTGTTATTTCCATGCGCATAGAGGAAGACTTACTTATGTAAATTTTGCTAATTGCATATTCCATTTTGTCATCGTTGTAGCTTGTTTCACAAGGTTGAATAAGCTCGTCGTTCAATTGTATTTCTATTGATTGTGGTATCTTGAGATGGTCCTGATAAAATATTAAAAAGTGTCTCCTATGTTTGCTAATTAGTAATTGATTAAAATTTAGTGACTTACGATATCTTAATACTCGACATTGATATTATTTTCCATGTTTAAATTAGTTCAGGAAGTTAGTAGTATTTTCTAAAAAATATTTTTTACTCACCAACCAAACACTAGAAAATATATTTCTGAAAAATATTTTCTACTCACCAATCAAACACCATAAAATATTTTTCAAAAAATATTTTCCACTAACCAACCAAACATGAAAAAATAAGTAGAAAATCTACTTATTTTCAAGGAAAACTTTTTCCAAAAAAATATTTTCCATCATACCAAACACACCCATAAGGCTATAAATTGTCGGGTACCGAATAAAAAGAAAGACAACATGAATATGTTAGAATTAGGAAATGATGTTAAAGAAAAATTATATTCAATACTTGATGAAAATGAAAATAGTTCTTCTTGTGACGAAAGTCTTAGTGATGATATTCAACTTAACATTGCATGTAGTTCAGGTAGTAGTGAATTAACAGACCATTGTAATTATAGAGGTGTAATTAGCACTTGTGATAGTCATTCTATATATGTTATCACCAATAATAAAGGAAAAAAGTCCTTATTTGACATGCAAGATAATCTAGAAGACCCAACTCTTAGGAGAAAATATTTAATAGCTTTAAAAGATATTGTTCTTGATCAACAGGTTGATAATAAAGAAATTATTGAGCCCTTTAATATGAAAAACGTACTAAATAAATTTAAAGAAAATAATTCTGGAACAACCATGCAAGATCTTCAGACAGAATTATTATACCTAAAAGAAGAACTTAGGAAAGTTAAGCAGAGACTTAACAATATAGAAACAGAGTAACTTACTAATAAAATATTTAAGGATTTAACTACAATTCAAGACCCCAAATCACATCAGTTTGAGCTTGGTGAAACAAAAGAAGTAAATAATAATAATAATACTGAAATAGAATCTGTCGAGAAGCTTCCTATTAATAAATCAGGAATTAATATAATTACTATAGTTAAACCACAAAGTAACCATATACTAATTACTATAGTCATCAATAAAGATTATAGAATTCATAAAATTGCATTATAGAAGGATTAATTCCTACAGAGTATCTAGAAAAAGGTACTACCCGCTTATTCTCCGCAATAGGGGAAAAACTAAAAATAAATTATAGGCTTTCCAAAGCTCGTATTTGCAATGACGGAGTTTTTTTTATTGATAATTTTTGTAATCACTAGAGATATCAATGAAGAGATAATATTAGGTCTTCCTTTTATCACTCAAATAAAACCTTATATTGCTGAGCTAGATGGCATCCATACCACTATTTTTGGAAAAAGGATTAGTTTCCCCTATCTAAATAGTATATAAAAAAAAAGAGAAAGTGATTTTATAAAAAATCAAACTATTTTTAGACAAAAATAAATAGAGAAAAACTAATCCACTATTAAAGGAAAATTTTAATTTTATAAGTTATCCAATTTCAAAATTCATTTTAAAGTTGTTTTATAAAAATGTTAACAAATTCAATTTTATAAGGGGAGAAATTCTCTCCCAAAAATTTTAACAAAATTTTTCTACAGGGAAATTATGAGACATGAAACACCAGGATCAAGGTTAAGGCCTCTATTCCAACCTTTTCGACCAGAGGAAAAGATGAAAAGACCATTCACAGAAGAAGATAAAAAGTTAGATAAAAGGTTAGAAAATAGGTTTTCAGTCTTGGCAGAATTTCCATCCCTGCTATAACCTACCGTTCCACTATCTCCAAAAGAGTCTATTACCAGTGTGCCGAGAATACAACCACTTAAGCAGATATTTATATTGCTATCCAAAATAAAGATAGTTATGAGATGAAACCACTAGAGACCTACTTACAAGAAGTCTCCCCAGCCAATTCGCAAATAAAAGAAGAGAAAAGTATTCCCGATAAAAAGCAATTCGAGATAGTAGATTTGCAAGTATTGCTGATAATGGCACTTGATAAAAAGTATGAAAATTTTCAAGTACCAGAATTGCTAAAGACATGTTATACAAATTCGGACTATGTGGAGATAGACGATCCCCTCAAAACTCAAAGGTATTATGAGTTCATATTAATAGATACAAATTCATTACAAATCGAGTATAAATTAGTAGATATAACTAATCCTAATAGTATTAAATGTTCAAAGTTTAAAATAAAATGGATATTAAGCCCATTTGAATGGTATGTAGATCAGCTACATACACCCATTTCTCTGTCGAGAAGTCACAGACCTCAGACCTATAATTGTTATGATTATAAGGTAGCCTGGTAAAACTTTATGTATGTTAGGCCCAACACGCACTTTTGGTTCATAAAATATTTAGAGCAGATGAAGACTGTTACAATTCCTCGATGGTTCTAGGACTGGTGGATTCATTTTGGAGGAAATAAATAGGTATTTTCTACACAGTTTAAAAAGTAATTTGAAAAGTTCTAGGTAGAGCAGAATATGTCTACACTACTGAAAAATGTTACATGGTATAAATTTTTTATTGCTAAAAGAATTTCATATATTATCTATTGGTCCTTCAATATCCATGAATTTGAAAGGATCAAATAATTAAGCAAAACCATCAAGATTAAAGGATGGATTCCGATGGAGAAGCCATCAACAAGCTCATCCTCATGAAAGGAAGAAGCGCACCTTTCCAAGGAGGAATTAAAAAGAAGGCTTAAAGAAGCCTTGTAAAATATAGATAATAAGAGTAATTCAAAATAGATTATGGAGTTATTAGATACTTCATCCTCTCATGCCAGCGAACCTAGCAACGGGGTAATGCTGGACCCATAAGGAATTGCACAGGAATACCTTCTTAACTTAAAGAAAGGTGCCCGCGCCCCTTCGAAGTTTGAAAAGCTACTTAATGGACCCCACAAATAAAAGAAGACTAGAAGACCAAGGAACACATCTTCAAGGAATAATATGCCCAAATCTTTTCAAAATCATTAAAAGCCATAAGTTCAAGAGAGTCAGAGACACGTGTAGGAAGAATAAATAGTCATCAGACAGGTGTGGAATAATTAGCTTTCATTAGTGAATGGACAAATATAAAATAGATAGTGTTTGTTAAAAATAAACCAAAACATCTGAAGCCTATTTAAGGCTTTCAACTTGTAATAGCGAAGAGCATTCTAAGTTAGGAAATTTCAGAATGCTCTTTGCTATTACAAGTTGAAAGCCTTAAAAAGGCTTCAGGACTGCTGACTAATTTTTAAAAAACACTATCTATTTTACATTTTTCCATACACTAATGAAAGTTATTTATTCTACACCTGTCTGATGACTATTTATTTTTTTGCACGTGTCTCTGACTCTCCTGAACTTGCGACTTTTAATGATTTTAAGAAGATTATAGCATATTCTTCCTTGAAGATGTGTTCCTTTGTCTTCTAGTTTTCTTTTGTTTTTGGGGTCCATTAAATAGCTTTTCAAACTTCAAAGGGGTACGGATACCTTTATTTCAATTAATATGGTATGCCTGTGCTATTCTTTGTGGGTCCAGCATATCTCGTTGCTGGGTTTGCTGGCATGAGAGGATGTAGTATCTAATAAATCCATAATCAGTTTTGTATTACTCTCATTATCTAGATTTGACAAGGCTTCTTTGAGCCTTCTTTTTAATTCCTCCTTGGAGAGGTGTGTTTCTTCCTTTTGTAAGGATGAGCTTATTGTTGGCTTCTCCATCGGACTCCATTCTTTAATCTTGATAATTTTTCTTAAGTATTTGATCCGCTCAAATCATGGATATCTATAATGCCCAGAGTCTGTACCCCAGATGCTACACGATGCTTATAATCCTGAAGGACCATAAGCTAACCCATAACTGGTACCTGCTGTAATAACTGAAGAGTAATACTACAAATATGCAGAAATTAGGCAGAAAACATGCCATAAGTTTCAATGCTATATTAAAACTGAATACGGTATAAAAATACCAAAACTGAAACCTCTGTCTGAAAATACTCTAATCTGGAAACCCTTTAAACTATTTGAAAAAGGGAGTTGATGGGACAAGTCCCCAACTAACTTTGAACTATTAAAATAACTGAAATGTTGAAGTAAGAATCATGTTCTCAAACTATGAGGACTCACCACTAACTCTGACTGCTGAAAATCTATAACTGCTAGGGATGATCAAGAGCTCGTGTGTCTGAACTTATGATATAAAACATCATAGCGTAAAAGAAATGTATGTATCAGTACTTTGAATGTACTGGTATGCAAAGTGAGGTAGGCTGAAATATATGGGTTCATATGCATAAACAACACTGACTGAATAACATGAAATATAACTAAATAAGAGTGCATACATGAATACGTAAACTATAATTAAGATCATGATAACACTGGATACTAAGTCTGAATACTGATTAACTGATATTTGAGTCTACTAATATTGAATTACTAATGACTGAGTGACTGTATCTGATACTCCTAAATATGGAACTTTCCTGAGTTTCGTACTAAGCTGAGTGACTGAATATGTAGAACTGAACTGAGTTCTGTACTGAGATTTGAAATGAGACTGAGACTGTGAGAGGTAATCATCTAACTGATATGCCCCTCTCTAAACTGATTGGGGTCCAACCTATAACCCCAGCTGGAAGGTTATCAGTACTGTACCACAGGTAAATACAAGATGAGTCACCCTCATCTGGCAGGTGCTCAGAATGAGAATGGTTTTACCCTCAACTGATAGATTACCTTATCAAACCTTAACTGGCAGGTTGATGTCTCAAACTACACTGGCTAGGTAGTTCTGGAACACAATGACTGCTTCTAAGAGTCACACTCTCTAATGGCAGATGAGTCCCTATCCTTGGGTTCACTCGGTGATGAATCCTACTCCTAACTAAATAGACCCTGGACTAATTTCTAAACTGTTCTAAGATGGATCGAACTATTACTGATCATACTATTTAACTGAACCAAACTGAGTTCACTGAGTTTGGTGGACCGACAGAATACTACTAAATTTTGTTAACTGACTGAGTACTACTGAGTTACCCTGAGTTCTGTAACTAACTGAACTCTACTGATCATGAAATGGCTGAATACTATTCTATAACTAACATTGGCTCTAGGCATACAACTAAATCGTCAGGTATTAAATACCCCCAGGACTCAATAGCATGAAAATAAAATCACTTCATTACTTTAGTGACAGAATGGTACTAGCTTACTAACAGTACATTCACTTAGGCATTTCTGTCAAACACTTGATATACATTGCGCATGTGCAAGATTAAATTCATATAATAGAATGTTATGCTTGGGCTAATCAATTCACATAGGCATTTTCACAAACACTTAATAAGCATGGGTATTTCACATATCAATACACATGTAGTACTATCATGAATTCTACATTCACCATGCAACTCAAGAGTTTAACATGAAGTTCACAAAGTTCAATTCATAATTAACTAGTTTGAATGAAACTTAGGACAAATCATAAAGTTATATCACCATTAATATCATAATTATGAATACATTCATGATGCAACAAGAAATCGATGAAATCAATTAACTTAAATTTTAAAAGAGTTTCTTGGACTCCAAGGGTGGAAAGATACCTTTGGATGAACACTTCATATACCTTAGTGCCTGAATTCTGAAAGATCGGTGGTGGTTTGTTGAGTTCTTTATTTGAAATTAATCCCTCTAGGGTTTCTATTCTTGAGAAATTTGAGAATAATGAATGAATTTAGCCTCTAAATGGTCTTAATCTCGTGTTTTGGGGGCTGATAAACATGGGAAAAAAACCCTATTACCTCTGAGGACGCGGCTTTTTAATGACAGAAAACTAAACTATCGACACGTAGACCGATGCATCGTGTCATTGGCATAGATGTGATAGACAAATCACCGCATTGAGTCCACATCGGTTCACTGGAAATTGCCACTGGGAGCTAAGGAAAATATTGACCGATGTGATGGACACCAAGCCATGCTGAGATTGATCGATACACTATTTTGGATTCCCAAACGTGGTTCAAATGCGGTCCAAAAAATACAAAACCCATTCGAGAATACCTACTGACATTCTTGATCATGAATTAACCTAAAGAATAATTTTTTAAGGTCATAGAGGTCGTGAACTAGAGTTTCCAACTTACGAAGGCCAAAATGATACTAAGTTTGAATACTTAGCTAAAATTTTTTAAGTTTAGGACCCATTAGCGAGCTTAAAAAACTAAGTTGAGCTTATGATTTTGTAGGGTCATATAATATCTCCCCCTTGGTAACATTCATCCTCGAATGAGACTTATTAAAATGATAATACTGATAGACTTGATTTAGACACTGGACATGCACAACTGAAGCATGATTCCATGACTGAAATTACTGATATACAGAATTATCATATTTAACATGCATATCTGATGCATGAGTACATAGCTGAATATGATTCATGAATGCATGATTGGGATTATTGATAAGCTGAATTTATATACTAAACATGCATATCTGATGCATGAGTACATGACTGAACCAATTCGTGAATGCATTACTAGGTATATAACATTAATTGATACCAAGTTGGTAGCTATAACTGAACATGAGACTAAGTAAATTCAAAGAAAAATTATTACCTTGGGCTGAGTCTGAGTTTACGGAGAAAAGGTGAGGATACTTGGTCCACATGTCTGCTTCTGCTTCCCAAGTAGCTCCCTCCACAGACTAATTCCACCAAAGTACTTTGACTAGAGGGACTTATTTGCTCCTTAGTCGGCGAATCTAATAATCAAGGATTTCGACTAGAATCTCTTCATAAGAGAGGCTGTTCTTAATATCTATGCCCTCTATAGGGACTATGACTACTGGGTCACCTATGCATTTTTTTAAGTAAGGAGACATGGAACACTGGATGCACTAAAGCAAAGTCTGAAGACAACTCAAGCTCGTAAGCTACCTTTCTGAAAAGGTTGAAAATTTAGTAAGGACCGAAAAATTAGGGACTGAGTTTCCCCTTCTTGCAAAGACTCTTCACTCATTTCATAGAAGATATTATCAAATACACAAAATCACCAATCTCGAACTCAAATTTCTTTTTACGCATATCTGTGTATGATTTATTATCGGCTCTGAGCTATCTTACGCCTTTCCCTGATCAACTGAATTTTCTCTAAGGTATCAAATACCACGTCAGGCCTTACCACTGCAGCGTCACCTACTCCAAACCAACCAATGGGAGATCTACACCTTCTTCCATAAAGCACCTCAAATGGAGCCATCTATAAAATTTGAATGGTCCTTTCTGCTTGACCATTTTTTTAGGATGAAAGGTTGTACTAAGGTGAACTCGGGTATCAATACCCTTTTGGAATGCCTTCTACAAATGAGAGGTGAACTAGGTACCTCTATCTGAGATAATGGACAATAGAACACCGTGCAATCTGACCAACTCCCTAATATAATGTTTGGCGTAATCCTTGGCTGAATAAAACGTATGAACTAGTAATAAATGAGCTTATTTGTTCATCCAATCTACAATGACCCTAACTAAATCACGCTGGAAACAAGTACGAGGCAAACCCGTCATAAAGTCCATGTTCACTTCTTCCCATTTCTAGGTGGGAATGCTGAACTCCTGCATGGACCCACTAGGATTTTGATGCTCAATCTTAACCTACTGACATGTTGAGCACCTAGCCATAAAATCTATAATGTCTCTCTTTTTCTCACTCTACCAATAGATCTCCCATAAATCTTGATACATCTTAGTGGCCCCTGGATGAATAGAGTAGCACGTACCATGTGCTTCTTCAAGAATTCGCTATCTCAAATCATCTATACCTGGCACACAGAGCTGACCCTGGCAGCGCAAAACATCATCTCTTTCTTGGGAGAAAACCTTTACCTTCTGATCTCTGGCTAATTCTTTTAACTTAGCTAGACTGGGATCCCTATATTGGCTTTACATTCTTTTAACTATATTGGCTTTACTCGAATAATACAGGATACTCATGTCCTACTCTTTCAACAACTCTAATTACCTTCTCTGATGGAGGTTCAGGTGTTTTTGAGAGAACACATACTACAAGGTCTTATGGTCTGTGAACACATCAACGCGCACACCATACAAATAGTGCCTCCAAATCTTTAAGGCAAATACTACTGTCGCTAACTCAAGATCATGAGTAGGAAAGTTCTTTTCATGGGGTTTAAGTTGTCTAGAGGCATAGGCTGTGACCTTACCTCTATGCATCAAAACATACCCCAAACTGACTCTGAAGGCATCACAATACACAAAAAAGTCGTCTGAACCATCTGGCAGGGTCAAAACTAGAGCTGAAGTAAGTCGAGTCTTCAACTCCTGAAAAATATTTTCATAAGAATTTGACCATTGGAATTTTAATTTCTTCTGAGTCAATCTTGACATAAAGGATGTAATAGATGAAAATCCCTCAGCAAACCATTGGTAACAGCCAGCCAAGCCCAAGAAACTCCTAATATCTGATGGAAAGATGGGTCAAGGCAAGTTTTTTACTGCTTCGGCCTTTTGGGAATCAACTCTAATGCCATCACCAGAAATGATATGGCCAAGGAAGGCTACTGACCTTAGCCAAAATTTGCACTTACTGAATTTGGCAAATAGCTGATGGTTTCTGAGAGTCTGTAGTACTATTCTAAGATAGTCTGCATGATCATCCTCATTGTGGGAGTAGACAAGAATGTAATATATAAAAACTATGATGAATATTTCCAAGTACTGCTTGAACACATGGTTCATCATGTCCATGAAGGCTAAAGAGGCATTGGTAAGACCGAAGGACATGCCTAAGAATTTGAAGTGACCATACCAAGTTCTGAAGGTTGTCTTCGAGATGACACATACTCTAACTCTGAGCTGATGATAGCCTGATCTGAGGTCTATCTTAGAAAATTAACTGGCACCTTAAAGTTGATCAAACAATTCATCGATTCTGGGAAGTGGATACTTGTTCTTGACCGTGACTTTATTTAGCTAACGGTAGTCAATATAAAATCTGAGAGAACCATCTTTCTTATGCATGAATAAAACTAGTATGCCCTACGGGGACACACTAGGTCTGATAAGTCCCTTATCTAAGAGATTTTTTAACTGTTGTTTTAATTCTTTGAGTTCTGCAGCTATCATTCTATAAGGAAGAATAGATATAGACTGAGTATCTGGAAGGAGGTTGGTTTCGAAATTAATTTCCCTTTTGGGAGGAACAGTAGGAAGATCTTTAGGAAATACATCTGGGAATTCACATACTACTGACACTGATTCAAGAGTATGGATTTTTGAGCTAGAGTCCTGGAGTCGAATGAGATGGTTGACATATATCTCGTTTATCACATTTCTAGCACAACGGTAAGAAACAAGCTGACCCATAAGTGCTGAAGTACAACCCCTCAACTCTAGGATGGGCTCATTCAAAAACTAAAACTGGACAATTCTATTTCTATAGTCAATTGAGGCATAGCAGGAATAAAGCCAATCTATACCGATAATGACATCAAAATCAATTATCTCTAATTTGACTAAGCCTGCTGAAGTAACTTTCTAAGATATCATAACCGAAAAGTTCCTGTATACCTATCGGGCTATGATAGATTTACCCACTAGGGTAGAGACTAAGAAAGGCTCTACTAGGATTTCAGGACTAACTCCGAAGTCAATATCTATATAAGGAGTAACAAAGGACAAAGAAGCTCCAGGGTCTAGCAAAGCATAAACATATAAATAGAAAACTTGTAACGTAGCGGTGACCACATCAAGAGAACTCTCTTGATCCTATTGAGACTGAAGAGCATAGAGTCTGTTCGGGAGCATCCCACTGGTGGCACTATATGCGGCACTCTACTAATTTGGGCGACCGGAATGAGTTGCAGAACGGTTATACTAACCCTGAGAACCTAACTGGGAACAATCTATAAATCTGTGGACTAGCTTGCCACACCCAAAACATACATCACTTCCCATTCTATAGATACCCTGGTGATTTCTGCCATATTTCTAACACAGAGGATTAGTTTTGGTGTTGCTGACACTACCCTAGGGTTTATGGCCTGGTGCCCTATCCTAATTACTGTCTCTGAATTTTGTCACTAGAGCACTGGCTGGGGATGGAGATTGAACTGAGGATTTTAGGCAGAATTGAAAACAATTACCACCCTCTGACTTAGGCTAACCGAAGTTGAAACTACCTTAGCTCGCTCTCTTGTTCTCTTTCTCTTTCTTCGTATTCTTAGCCTCCTCTATCTACTAAGCATAGACCATAATCCTGGATATGTCCATCTCCTTAACCAACATTACGGTCCTACACTCCTTGACCACACTAATAGATACGCTAGACACATATTTACTCAATTTGATCTGCTATCTGCTACGACATGAGGAGCGTATCTATCTAATTTAGTAAACTTAAGAGAATAGTCTTTCACTGTCATGTTGCCCTGCTTCAAATTTATAAACTCCAAAACTTTTGCTTCCCTCAACTCCAATGGAAAGAACCTATGCAAAAAAACAGTGGCAAACTTCTCCCATTCTATGGGCCCTACATCTGTGGCCTTTTCTACTTTCCACTATTTAAACTATGAATGTGACACATCCTACTACTAAAATATGGCCAACTTAGTATTCTCAATAGCAGTTACTCCCATAATATATATAACTTTCTGCACCTGATCAAGAAACTCCTAAAGGTCTTCATCTGACTTAAACCCCGAAAAAGATAGAGGGTTCATTCGGGTGAAATGCCAAATCCTGGCAGCAACAGTATTAGGCACTAGGTTGGATGGACCAGTAGTTGGACATTTAATAGGGATTCCATAGAATGAGCTAGGGTGGTCAAAGATCTCTGAAATCAGCATGGGAGACGTATTCGTCTAGAGGATCTGGCTGGACGAGCTAGGGTTCTGGCTTATCTCCCATTTCCCTTCCTTTAGTCCTCTTTGGAGGCATATTTCAAAAAAGGAAAAGAAATTTGGATTGGACAGGGATTTTAACTAGAGCTCATGCTCACTAGCATGACATGAATGCATAAAGGAGGGAAACTTTTCCTAAAATACCTCACAGCCTCCGGTCCATATGTATGGCGTGCAACACACCGATGTAGAAGACACTACTAGAGGCAGCTTTCAGACTTCATAGGACTCTTATGAACCTTACGATCTAATACAAATTTTGCAACACCCGAGTCTATACCCGAATGCTACACGGTGCTCATAATCAGAAAGGACCACAAGCTAACCCATGACTGGTACCTGCTGTAATAACTTAATAGTAATACTGCAAATATGCATAAATTAGGTGAAAAACATTCCATAAGGTTGAATACTATAGTAAAACTGAATAAGGTATAAAAATACCAAAACTAAAATATCTTTTTGAAAATACTCTAGTTTGGAAAGCCTCTAAATTGTCTGAAATATGATGTTGATGGGACAAGTCCCCAACTAACTCTGAACTACTAAAATAACTGAAATATTGAAGTAATAATCATGTCCTCGAACTATGAGAACTCACCACTAACACTGACTACTAAAAATATGTAACTTCTAGGGATGATTGGGAGCCCGTGCGTTTGAACCTATGATATGAAACATCATAGCACAAAAAAAATGTATGCATCAGTACTTTGAATGTACTAGCATGCAAAGTTAGGTAGGCTAAAATATATGGGTTCATATGCATGAACAATATTGACTAAATAACATAAAATATAACTGAATGAGAGTACATACATAAATACATAAACTGTAATTGAGATCATGATAAGACTGGATACTGAGTCTGAATACTGATTAACTGATATCTGAGTCTATTGATACTAAATTACTGACAACTGAGTAATTGTATCTAACAATCTAGAATATGGAACTGTGCTAAGTTCTATACTGAGCTGAGTGACTGTATCTGACAGTCCTGAATACGTAAAATATAACTAAGTTCTATACTGAAATTGGAACTGAGACTGAGAATGTGGGAGGTAATTATCTAACTGGCATGCCCTTCTTTGAACTAATTGGGGTCTAAACTGTAACCCCAGCTGGAATAGGTTCAGTACCGTGCCACGAGTAACGACAAGCTGAGTCACCCTCATCTGGCAGGTGCTTTGAATGAAAATGGTGGTACCCTCAACTAACAGGTAGATCACCTCATCAACCCTCAACCGGCAGGTTATTGTATCAACCTAGACTGGCTACATAGTTCTAGAACACAAGGAATGCTTCTGAGGATCACACCCTATACTGGCAGGTGAGTCCCCATCCTTGGGCTAACTTGGTGCTAAATCCTATCCTAATTGAATAGACCCTGGACTAATTTCTAAACTGTTCTAAGATGGACTAAACTGTTACTGATCATACTAGTTAACTAAACTGAACTAAGTTCATTGAGGTCCGTGGACTGATGAAATACTACTAAATTCTATTAATTGACTAAGTACTATTGAGTTTTCCAAAATTTTATAACTAACTGAATTCTACTGATCGTGACATGGCTAAATACTATTTTATAATTGACCCTGGCTCCAGGAATATAGATAAATTTTCAGGTATTAAATACCCCCAATACTCAATAGCAGGAAAAGCAAATCATTGCATGACTTTAGTGGCAAAATGCTACTAGCTTACTAACAATACATTCACTTAGGCATTTCTGTCAAACACTTGATATACATTTGGCATGTGCAAGATTAAATTCACATAATAGCATGTTATGCTTGGGCTTATGAATTAACATACGCATTTTGACAAACACTTGAGAAGCATGGGTATTTCACATATCAATACACATGTAATACTATCATGAATTCTACATTCAACTTGCAACTCAAGAGTTTAACATGAAGTTCTAAAAGTTCAATTAATAATTAACTAGTTTCAATGAAACTTGGGATAAATCATGGAGTTAGATCACCATTAACATCATAATCATGAATACATTCAAGATCTAACAAGAAATCCATGAAATAAATTAACTTAAATTTTAAAAAAGTTTCTTGGACTATAAGGGAGGAAGGATACCCTTGGATGAACACTTCACATACCTTAGTTCCTGAATTCTGAAAGATTGTTGGTGGTTTCTTGAGTTATTAATTTTAAATTGATCCTCCTAGGGATTTTTTCTTGAGAAATTTGAGAATAATGAATGAATTTAGCCTCTAAAGGGGCTTAATCTCTTGTTTTAAGGACTGATAAATGTGGGAAAAAGGCCCTATTACCCCTGAGGATGTGGCTTTTTAATGACTGAAAACTGAACTGTCGATGCTTAGACTGATGTGCCACATCATTGGAATCTATGCGATAGATAATGCACCGTGTCGATTCTACATCAGTTCATTAGAAATTACCAATGGGATCCAAGGAAATTAATGATCGATATGATTGCCGTTGTGCCGCGCCGCGTCGAGATCGCGTCGATACACTATCTTAGATTCCTAAATATGGTTCAAACGAGTTTTGAAAAATACGAAACTCATCTGGGAAAACCTATTGTCATTCCTGATCATGAATTAACCTAAATATTGATATTTTAAGGTCATTGAGGTTGTGAACTAGAGTTGCCAAATTACGAAGGCCAAAATGACACTAAGTTTGAATACTTAGCTAAAATTTTCTAAGTCTGGAACCCCTTAGAAAGATTAAAAGAGTGATTTGAGCTTAGGATTTTGCGGTGTCTTACAATATCAAAGGACTAATAGATAATATATGAAATTCTTTTAGCGATAAAAAATTTAAACCATTTAATATTTTCTGGTAGTGTAGAAATATTCTGCTCTACCTGGCACTTTTCAAATTGCTTTTGAAACTGTGTAGACAATACCTGTTTATTTCCTCTAAACTAACTCAACCAATTGTAGAACCATTGGGGAATTATAGCAGTCTTCATCTGCTCCTAATATTTCACGATTCAAGAGGGAGTGTTGGGCCTAACATACATAAAGTTATACCAGGATACACTATAATTATACCAATTATAGGTCTGAGGTCTGTGACTTCTCGACAGAGGAATGGGTGTATGTAGGTAATCTACATACCATTCAAATAGGCTTACTATCTGTTTGATTGTAAACTTTGAATATTGAATACTATTAGGATCAGTTATATCTGCTAATTTATGCTTGATTTGTAATGAATCCATATCTATTAATATGAAATCATAATACCTTTGGGTCTTGAGGGGATCATTTGTCTCCAGATAGTCCCAATTTGTATAACATGGCTTTAACAATTCTGGTACTCAAAATTTTCATTCTTTTTATCAAGTGCCACTATCAGCAATACCTGTAAATCTACTATCTTGAATTGTTTTTTACTATGAATACTTTGCTCTTTTTTCCTTTGCGGAGTAGCTAGGGAGACTGCTTGTAAGTAGGTCTCCAATGGTTTCATCCCATAACTATCTTTAGTTTTGATAGCAATATTTTTATTGACTGATGAATAATCTTCCTTAAATATCTGCTTAAGTGGTTGCATTCTTGGTACACTGGTAATAGAGTCTTTTGGGAATAGTAGAATGGTAGGTTATTGGAGAGATGGAAATTCTACCAAGACTGAAAACCTATTATCTAACCTTTTATCTGACTTTTTTTCTTCTGTTGAGATAGGTCTTTTCATCTTTTCCTCGGGTCGAAAAGGCTGGAATGGACGCCTTAACCTTGATCCTGGTGTTCACGGTGTCATAATTTCTCTGTAGAAAAGTTTTGCAAAAAGTTTTGGGGGAGAATTTCTCCCCTTTTAAAATTGAATTTGTTAACATATTTATAAAATAGTTTTAAAAAGAATTTTGAAATTGGATAACTTATAAGATTAAAATTTTACTTTAATAGCGGATTAGTTTTCCTCTATTGAGTTTTGTCTAAAACAGTTTGATTTTTTATAAAATCATTTTCTTCTATTGATATACAGTTTTGATAGGGAAAAATAATCTTTTTCCCCAAAATAGTGGGATGAATGCTATCTAGCTCGGTAATATAAGGTTTTATTTAAGTGATAAAAGGAAGACCTAATATTATCTCTTCATTAATATCTCTATTGATTACAAAATTATTAATAAAACAAACTCTGTCATTGCAAATACGGGCTTTGGAAAGCCTATAATTTATTTTTAATTTTTCCCCTATTGCAGAGAATAAACGAGTAGTACCTTTTTCTATATACTCTATTGGAATTAATCCTTGTATAATGAAATTTTCATCAGCACTAGTATCAAAAAATGCAATCTTGTGAATTTTATAATATTTATTGATGACTATAGTAATTGGTATATGGTAACTTGTGGTTTAACTGAAGTAATTGCATTAATTCCTGATTTGTGCATAGGAAGCTTCTCTAGAGATTCAATTTCATTATTATTATTATTTACTTCTGATGTTTCATCAAGCTCAAACTGATGTGATTTGGGGTCTTGGTTTGGAGTTAATCCTTTAATAGTTTATTAGTAAGTGACTCTGTTTCTAGATTGTTAAGTCTCTGCTTAACTTGCCTAAGTTCTTCTTTTAGGTACAATAATTCTGTCTGAAGATATTGCATGGTTGTTCCAGACTTATGTTCTTTAAATTTATTTAGTATATTTTTCATATTAAAGGTTTCAATAATTTCTTTATTATTAACCTATTGATCAAGAACAACATCTTTTAAATCTATTAAATATTTTCTCCTAAGAGTTGGGTCTTCTAGATTATCTATCATGTCAAATAAGTCCTCTTTTCCTTTATAATTGGTGATAACATTTATAGAATGATTATCACAAGTGCAAATTGCATCGCTGCAATTATAATGGTCTGTTAATTCATTACTATCTTAACTATATGCAACGTTAAGTTGATTATCATCAATAAGACTTTCCTCACAAGAAGAACTATTTTTATTTTCATCAAGTATTGAATATAGCTTTTCTTTAACATCATTTCCTAATTCTAACATATTTATCTTATCTTTCTTTTTATTTGAGACCCATCAATCTTTAGCCTTATGCCCAGTTTTACCGCAATTCCAACATGTTTCATTATTGGTTTTATTTTCTTCCTTAGAAACCTTTTTTAATTTTTTAAATCATCTTTTATAATAATGAGATTTCTCTGATTTATCTTTATAATTTTTATGTTGTTTTTTACTCTTTTTGGTATCTTCCTTTGAAGGGGCTGATAAATTTATATAACCGAAGTCTTCGCAAAAACTTCCTAGCTCCTTGCGAGTTATTTTATTATCTCTTTTTAGTTGATGTTTAAACTTAACATCTGTACATAATTCTAGTCCTATGACATTTATAAAACTTATAATATCACCATAAGTTAAATTACTATGAGGAATTTTTCCCTCAAACCTATCTTTTAATTTTGTTCTAACCTTTTCAGCAAATAATGTTGGTAAGCCACTTATAATTTTTTTTTCCAATAATCATGATTACAATCTTCTCTAATCATGACTTTGTTGAGGAAAACATCTTTATTCCATCTAAAATCATCTAACTTTTGACATAATAGATTTGATCCTATTTCTAAACTTCTATCTTAGAAAAGTTGAGGTTGTCCAATAAAATGTTTAGCTATACTATAAATCAAAGTGGTGGTGGCATCTTCTGAAACTTAATTTTCAATCGTTTTCCTAGCTGACTCAGTCTTAATAACTTGAGTAATTATTGTATCATTTAAAATACTTTATCTATTATTATCTGTGAGGTAATTATCCCACCAATATTTTATAGTACCTATAAAACCTGATATAATCATAAATGTTGCTTGTTTGTGTGTCATTTTGGCAATTTTGTATGTCGTAATGGCCATTTCCATTTCATTTAGTTTATTATATATTTGATGTGCTGCTAATCCATCTATATTCCATTCCACGACTTCTTTCCAGAATGTGAAGTATGAGATAAAATTTCACTTTCTTCATACTGCATATCCGAAAATGTGGGCTTTTTGTAATAATTCTTTTGCACTGAATATTTAGAGCTTAGTTTGTTAATTTCATTATCATTGTTTTCTGATAAATTTCTTATAACCTTGTCATTTGTGACTTTTAATTCAGATTTTAATCTTTCATTAATTTTTCCTAAAATATCATTTGCTGCTTCAAACTTTTCTTCAAATTTAGGAAATTTATCTTTAGAAAATTCTGGTAATCTAAATATTGGATGAGTTTCTAATTTTTTATCATAATAAGAAGAACTTGGTTTATCTTTAATAGTTGATTTATTCTTAACTTCAAGAATCTGTTAGAAACCACATGTAATAATTGATTTGTATAATCATTTTGTTGGATTATTTTATTTATATCCTTATATGTAAGATCACCTTTAGTATCTACTATATATAATTTAAAAGGTTAGACAATAACAATTCTACCCTCTACTGGTAAGCTAATTTCTTCTAACGAAGGAATTATTGATTGTACTACTTTATTATTAGTTGTATACCATTTATTAACAATCATGTTTAACATCTCCTTTAGATCATAGAATTTTCCTTTAATTTCAAACCATTTAAAAAATTCAATATTACATCTTAATCTTTTCGTATCATTGCACCATTTTTCTCGAAAAGAACATCTTTCTTTTAATGAATATTTTTTTATACAATTCTTTTTAACAGAATTTCTAGACAATTCCATAATTTATCTAAATATTCAAAGTCAGGCTCAAATGTTACGTCTGACCTAATCATACATAGGAAATTTCTTACTCCTAGCAGTTAACTAGCTATGAGACTTATTGATTTTTATCTTTTAAATTAGTAGATTCATATTCTTCTTTTGGAATTGTTTTTGAGAATCAATTCCTTTTAATTTTCTTTCAATATCTACTAATGTTACTTCCTTTTCTTCTACAGACTTGGAAACTGAAGGTCTATAAAAGGACATTTTTCTACTTGAATATGCTTGATTAAAAGATTGTCATCTGAGAAATTTTAAATCTATAGATCCATCTGGATATTGTACTACTTGTTCAATATTTAAATTTTCTTGTTTTATTTCTAGCTCCATTATGGAGTCGAAATGTCAATTATCTTTCATTAAAACATCATCCTAATTTATCATTATTGGGACAAATGTATTATTATGATTAAGGTTAGCTTCCATAAGCATGGTAACTTCTTTATTACTAATTATTTTAGCCTTAGGGGCTAAGGTAGTTTTCATTAATCGGTTATATACTCTATATATTATTTCTATTTCTCCTATATTTACCTTACTATTCTTTTTTTTGTTTTAATATTTAATGTTAATGTATCCATACCATTTTGATCATTAATATCTTTAGAAAAATAAGGATATCAATAAAAGTATACCGGGCCATTAGCGAGGTTACTTTGTAATACTACTAATAATGAATCATCAAAATTTAATAACCTATTATCTCTTAAAAGTAGACATATAGATACATCTAAACCTAATCTATCTAATGGTTTAACTGCTACTTGAATAAGACCTATGTGAAGGAACTTGTAATTTTTTCTATATCTATTAATATCTTCAACTGCTAATAATTTAACAGTCTCAACATTTCTATTAATTGTAACAATAGATTCTGAAGTTTTAATATTATAATTTTTAACAAAATCAAAGTGTCTAGTTTTATAGACTCTATTAAAACTTTCTTTTGGAATATTTCAGTTCTGTAAATCACTTTCTATTTTAGCAATTTTACAAGAGATAGCAAAAAGATTGACACTATTTATTACGTTTTGGTTGGTTGGAGTATTCATTAGAATTTTTTTGCAGATAAGAGAAAAAACACTATCCTAGAACCAAAATATATTTTAGGTGTTACTACCACAATAATTATTTTTGTGTGTAGTAATTACTATTTTTCTTCTCCTAAAATTCTTTCATTTTATTCCTATAGGCTTGGTGATGGGAACACCCTCTGGGTCTGGCTCTATTATGCCATGCACTAAGAGCTAATCCAATGGAAAATTCCAGGTTTGCCAACATCTAAACCGATACTAAATGGCTACCCAACTTAAGAAATAAAACTAAAACATAGAGGAAGAACAACAGTAATTACTAACAAGAAAAAATATTATTCTAGGAGTAACACTAATGAAAGCTATTTATTCTACACCTGTCTGATGACTATTTATTCTTTCTGCACATGTCTCTGACTCTCTTGAACTCGCGGCTTTTGATGATTTTGAGAAAATTTGCGCATATTCTTCCTTGAAGATTTGTGCCTTTGTCTTCCTGTCTTCTTTTATTTGTGGGGTCCATTAAGTAGCTTTTTAAACTTCGAAGGGGTGTGGACACCTTTCTTTCAATTAGAAAGGTATGTCTGTGCTATTCCTGGTGGGTCCAGCATATCCCCATTATTGGGTTCGCTAGTATGAGAGGATGCAGTATCTAATAACTCTATAATCTGTTTTGAATTACTCTCATTATCTAGATTTGACAAGGCTTCTTTGAGTCTTCTTTTTAGTTCTTCCCTGGAGAGATGCATTTCTTCCTTTCGTGAGGATAAGCTTGTTCCTGGCTTCTCCATCGAACTCCATCCTTTATTCTTAATGGTTTTGTTTAAGTATTTGATCCTTTCAAGTTCATGGATATCGAAGGACCAATAGATAATACATGAAATTCTTTTAGCGATAAAAAATTTACACCATTTAACATTTTCTGATAGTGTAGAAATATTCTACTATACCTAGGACTTTTCAAATTGCTTTTGAAACTCCGTAGATAATACCTATTTTTTACCTCCAAACTAACTACAACAATCGTAGAACCATCAGGGAATTATAGTAGTCTTCATCTGCTCCAAATATTTTATGAACCAAGAGTGAGTGTTGGGCCTAATATACATAAAGTTGTACCAGGCCACCTTATAATCATACTAATTATAGGTCTGAGGTCTGTGACTTATTGACAGAGGAATGGGTGTATGTATGTGATCTACATACCATTCAAATGGGCCTAATATCCATTTAATTGTAAACTTTGAATATTAAATACTATTAGGATCAGTTATATCTGCTAATTTATGCTTGATTTCTAATAAAACCGTATCGGTTAATATGAACTCATAATACCTTTGGGTCTTGAGGGGATGATCTATCTCCATATAGTCCCAATTTGTATAACATGGCTTTAACAAATCTGATACTCAAAAATCTAAAAATTTATCGATAATACCTAAAAAGCTACTATCTTGAATTGCTTTTTATCAGGAATACTTTGCTTTACTTTCCTTAGCATAGTGGCTGGGGAGACTACTTGTAAGTAGGTCTCTGGTGGTTTAATCTCATAACTATCTTTAGTTTGGATAGAAATATTTTTATTGACTGATAAATAGTCTTTCTTAAATATCTGCTTAAGTGGATGCATTCTCGGTATACTGGTAATAGACTCTTTTAACGATAGTGGAACGGTAGGTTTTGGCAGGGGTGGAAATTCTGTCAAGACTGAAAACCTAGTTTCTAACCTTTTATCTGACTTTTTATCTTCTGTTATGAAAGGTCTTTTCATCTTTTCCTCTGGTCGGAAAGGACGGAATGGAGGCCTTAACCTTGATCCTAGTGTTTCAGGTCTAATCATTTCCTTGTAGAAAAATTTTGTAAATATTTTTGGGAGAGAATTTCTCCCCTTATAAAATTGAATTTGTTAACATTTTTATGAAACCGTTTTAAAATGAATTTTGAAATGGGATAACTTATAAAATGAAAATTTTCCTTTAATAGCGGATTAGTTTTTCTCTATTGATTTTTCTCTAAAAATAGTTTGAATTTTTATAAAATCACTTTCTTCTTTTGATGAAATATTTATTTAGGGGAAAATAATCCTTTTTCCTAAAATTGTGGTATGGATGCCATCTAGCTCGGCAATATATGGTTTTGTTTGATTGATAAAAGGAAGACCGAATATTATCTGTTCATTGATATCTCAAGTGATTACAAAATTATTAATAAAATAAAATCCATCATTACAAATACGGTCTTTGGAAAGTCTATAATTTATTTTTAATTTTTCCCCTGTTGCGGAGAATAAGAGGGTAGTGCCTTTTTCTAGATACTCTATAGGAATTAATTCTTCTATAATGCAATTTTCATCAACACCTGTATCAAATAATGCAATCTTATGAATTTTATAATTTTTATTGATGACTATAGTAATTGGCATATGATAACTTTGTGGTTTAACTCTAGTAATTGCATTAATTCATGATTTGTTCATAGGAAGCTTCCCAGGAGATTCTATTTCATTACTATTATTATTATTTACTTCTGATATTTTACGAAGCTCAGACTGATGTGATTTGGGGACTTGGTTTGGAGTTAAATCCTTTAATATTTTCTTAGTAAGTGACTCTGTTTCTAGATTGTTAAGTCTCTGCTTAACTTACCTAAGTTCTTCTTTTAGCTGTAATAATTCTATCTGAAGATCTTACATGGTTGGTCCAGACTTATGTTCTTTAAATTTATTTAGTACATTTTTCATAGTAAAGGTTTCAATAACTTCTTTATTATCAACCTGTTGATCAAGAACACTATATTTTAACGCTGTTAAATATATTCTCCTAAGAGTTGGGTTTTCTAGATTATATATGATGCCAAATAAGGCCTCTTTTCCTTCATTATTGGTGATAACATTTATAGAATGACTATCACAAGTGCAAATTGCACTGCTACAATTACAATGGTCTGTTAATTCACTACTATCTGAACTATATGAAACATTAATTTGATTATCATCACTAAGACTTTCGTCACAAGAAGAACTATTTTCATTTTCATCAAGTATTGAATATAATTTTTCTTTAACATCGTTTCCTAACTCTAACATATTTATCTTTTCTTTGTTTTTATTTAGGACTCGACAATCTTTAGCCTTATGCCCAGTTTTACTACAGTTCTAGCATTGGCTAATAAATTTACATAATCGAAGCCTTCGCAAAAACTTCCTAGCTCCTTGAGAGTTATTTTATTTTCTCTTTTCAGTTGATGTTTAAGCTTAACATTTGTACATAATTCTAGTCCTGTGACATTTATAAGGAATTTTCCCCTCAAACCTATCTTTTAATTTTGTTCTAACCTTTTTGGCATATAATGTTTGTAATCCACATATAAATTTTTCCTCCCAATAAACATGATTGCAATCTTCTCTAATCATGACTTTGTTGTGGAAAACATCTTTATACCATCTAAAATCATCTATTTTTTGGACATGATAGATTAGATAATATTTCTAGACTTCTATCTTTGAAAAGTTGAGGTTCTCCGATAAAATGTTTAGCTATACTATAAATTATAAGTTGAGGTTCTCCGATAAAATGTTTAGCTATACTATAAATCAAAGTGGCAGGGGCATCTTCTGAAACTTGATTTTTAATCTTGTGCCTTTCTGACTCAGTCTTAATAACTTGATAATTGTTGTAGCATCTAGAATGCTTTGTCTATTATTATCTATGAGGTAATTATCCCACCATTATTTTATAGTACCGGTAAAACCTGATATAATCATAAACATTGCTTGTTTGTCTGTCATTTTGTCAATTTTGTATTATGTAATGGCCATTCCCATTTCATGTAGTTTATTATATATTTGGTATTCTGCTAATCCATTTATATTCCATTCTGCGACTTCTTTTCCAGAATGTGAAGTATGACATAAAAAATTCACTTTCTTCATACTACATATTCGGAAATGTTGGCTTTTTATAATAATTGTTTTGTACTGAATATTAAGAGCTTAGTTTGTTAATTTCGTTATCATTGTTTTCTGATAAAGTTCTTATGACCTTGTCAATTGTGACTTTTAATTCATATTTTAATCTTTCATTAATTTTTCCTAAAATATCATCGGTTACTTCAAACTTTTCTTCAAATTCAGGAAATTTATCGTTAGCAAATTCTGGTAATCTAAATATTGGATGAGTTTCTAAATTTTTTATCATAATGAGAAAAACTTGGTTTATCTTTAAAAGTTGATTTATTTTCGGCTTCAAGAATTTGTTTAGAAATCACATGTAATAATTGATTTGTATAATTGTTTGGTTTGAGCATTTTATTTATATCCTTATTTGTAGGATTACCTTTAGTATCTACTATATCTAATTTAAAAGGTAAGGCACTAACAATTCTACTCTCTACTGGTCGGCTAATTTCTTCTAACGGAGGAATTATTGATTCTACTTCTTTATTGTTAGTAGTATACAATTTATTAACAATTATGTTTAATGTCTCCTTTTGATAATTTCAAACCATTTACAAAATTCAATATTACATCTTAATCTTTCATATCATTGCACCATTTTTCTTTAAAGGCAGAATAAATCGCCAGGCCCCTCAACTTGGCGTCATCTTTCACTTAAGCACCTCGAGTGGACATTGTTTCTTTTTGGCACCTCAAGTAGCGTACAAGTGTGTCACTTTGACACCCTTTGCTGAGTTGGCAAGGTGTTTGTATTACACCCCTATGAGGCGCGTTACAGCCCCTTTTTAGCTGATATGGTGCCCAAGTTGGCCCACCTATAATATATTAATTCACCTCTATTAATTTATATCTATTTCTTCATTTTTATCCATTATTTTTGTCAATCTTAAGCTTACTTAATGGTAAAAATTATTGGGAGATATATAAAAGTTAGATACACATTTACGAGTTCGTCTTGCCAAAAATAGTATATTAACTCACCCCATTAATTTATACTTCTTTGACATTTTTATCCACCATTTTTATTAATCTTAAATTTATTTAACGGTAAAAATTGTTGAGAGAAATTTATATATACATTTAGGGATTTGTGAAGATTAGATAATAAACATCATTTTTTTAATCATTAAGGGAAAAATTGTCGGAGAAAACTAAAAATCAAACAATATCAATGAAGAAAAGATAAAAATTGAATAAAATTGATGAACAAAAATCGAAAAATAAAGTTAAATCCATGAACAAAAATTTCAATCAAACAAAATCAATAAAAAAATTAAAAATCAAAGTATTAAAACCAAGAAAAATTAAAAATTGAAGAAAAATCGATTAAAAGAATTGAAAAATAAAGCTAAATCCGTAAAGAAAAATTGAAATCAAACAAAATCAATAAAAAACTAAAAATCAAAGAAAAATCGATGAAGCAAATTGAAAAAATGAAGCTAAATTCATGAAAAAAATCTAAAAATCAAGAAAAAACAGTGAAGAAGAATTGAAAATCAAAGGAAAATCGATGAAAAAAATTGAAAAATAAAGCTTAATCTATGAAGAAAAATTGAAATCAAACAAAATCAATCAAAAGACTAAAAATTGAAGCAAATCTGAAAAAAATGAAGCTAAATTCATGAAGAAAATCTAAAAACCAAGCAAAATTAGTGAAGAAAAATTGAAAATTAAAGCAAAATCGATGAAAAAAATTTGAAGATGACTGGGGTGTAGGGGTGAAGAGGGGGTGTGGGGTATTTGAAGAAGATAAAGAGGGGAAAAAGACTGGTGGGGTGAGGGTGGCAGGGTGGGTAGGTAGTTTGACGAAAAGGTTAGCGGGGTGGGGGTGAGGTGGGAACGGTAGAGGGGTGGGGGAAGAGGTGTTTAAAGAAGAAGATTAGCGGGGTGGGTAGGTTAGGGGAAGTGGGTGTTTTTTATTTAAATTAATTATTTAAAAATTATTTGGATAAAAATGAAACATGTCCGCATTATATTCGTCACTTTCCACCTAATTGGAGAGTCTAGCACACACACATAATATTGTTTTGCTGATTCAACAGAATGTGCCAAATTGATACACTTGAAGGCCGCTTGAGGTGCCAAAAAGGAATGATGTTCACTTGAGGTGCCTAAGTGAAAGATGACACCAAGTTGAGGGGTCTGGCGATGTATTCTACCTTCTCTAAAAGAATATATTTCTTTTAATGAATATTTTTTTTTTATTCCATTCTTTTTAATAGAATTTTCTGAACTATTCCATAATTTATCTAAATATTCAAAGTTAGGTTCAACTATTACATCTGACCTAATCACACATAGGAAATTTCTTACTCCTAGCATTTCACTAGCAGTGGGACTTATTGATTTTTTAGCTTTTAAATTAGTAGATTCACATTCTACTTTCGGAATTGTTTTTGAGAAATCAATTCCTTTTAATTTTCTTTCAATATCTTCTAATGTTACTTCCCTTTCTTCTACAGACTTAGAGACTGAAGGCCTAGAAAAGGACATTCTTCTACTAGAAATGCATGATTAAAAGATTGTGATCTTAGAAATTTTAAATCTATAGATCCATCTGGATATTATATTACTTGTTTAATATTTGAATTTTCTTCTTCTATTTATGGGTCCGTTATGGAGTCAAAATGTCAATTATCTTTTATTAATACATCATCCCATTTTATCATATTTGGGATAAAGGCATTATTATGATTAAGGCTAGCTTCCATAAGCATGGTAGCTCCTTTATTACTAATTATTTTAGCCTTAGGGGCTAAGGTTATTTTCATTAATCTGTAATATACTCTATATATTATTGCTATTTCTCTTGTATTTACCTTATTATTGTTGTTTTTTATTTTAACATTTAATGTTAATGTATCCATAGCATTTTGATCATTAATATCAATAGAAAAATTAGGATAGCAATTAAAGTATAATGGGCCATTAGCGAGGTTACTTTGTAATACTACTAATATTGAATTATCAAAATTTAATAACCTATTATCTCTTAAAAGGAGACATATAGGTACCTCTAAACCTAATTTATATAATGGTTTAACAGCTACTTGAACAAGACCTATGTTAAGGAACTTGTAATTTTTTCTATATCTATTAATATTTTCAGCTGCTAATAATTTAATAGTCTCAATATTTCTATTAATTGCAACAGTAGATTCCGATGTTTTAATATTATGTTTTTTAACAAAATCAAAGTGTCCAGTTTTATAGACTCTATTAAGACTTTCTTTTGGAATATTCCAATGTTTTAAATCACTTTCTATTTTAGTAATTTTACTAGAGATAGCAGAAATATTGACATTATTTGTTACGTTTTGGTTGGTTGAAGTATTCATTAGGATTCTTTTGAAGATGAGAGTAAAAACACTCTCCTAGAACCAAAATATATTTTAGTAATCATTGCGCACAATAATTACAACCGTGAATTAATGGAATACTGTAAAAAAAAAATAATTTATTAGACAAAAAAATTATTTGACCTTCTAAATCGCCTTGGAGTTGTTCAGCTTTTTATGTCAATAATAGTGCTGAAAAGGAAAGAGGTGCCCCGAGACTAGTTATCAATTATAAGCCTATTAATAAAGTATTAAAATAGATTAGATACCCGATACCTAATAAACGTGACCTTCTTAAAAGAAGTTATAAAGCCAATATTTATAGCAAGTTTGATATAAAATCATGATTTTGACAAATTCAAATTGCAGAAAAAGATAAATATAAAACAACCTTCAATGTTCCTGTTGGAAAATATGAATGGAATGTAATGCCTTTTGATGTTTTAATATTTTAATAAGTCATTGACCAACACTTTAAAATCGTCAATCCTTTTTAGAAATCTCCAAACCTTTTTAAAAATCGTTAAACAAAATGGACTTGTAGTTAGTGCTAAAAAGATTAATTATTTCAAACCTATATTATATTTTCAGGACATGATTTATATCAAGGAACTTATAAACCCATTTGTAGAGCCATAGAATTCTCCTCTAAATTTTCAGATGAATTAACTGATACAATCTAACTTCAGAGATTCTTAGGAAGCCTCAACTACGTTGCAGATTTTATTCCTAATATTAAATAGGTATGTAAACCCCTTTTTCAATATCTTAAGAAAAATCCAATACCTTGGAGTATAAAGCACACTAATATAGTTTGAAAAATTAAATCAATAGTTTGAAAACTTCCATGTATGGGGATGTCACACCCAGCAGCTCTCATGATTGTGGAGACTGATGCCTCAGACATAGGATATAGAGGAATCCTTAAACAAAGGATTTTCATAGGATCTACTGAACAATTAGTATGATTCACATGAACAATTGGTAAGATTCACATCAAGAATCTGGAATGATACTTAAAGGAATTATAGTACTATTAAAAAGGAAATTTTGGCTATAGTACTACGTATAACAAGATTTCAAGATGATTTAATAAATAAATTTTTTACTAAGAGTAGACTGCAAAGCAGCCAAAGACGTTTTACAAATGGATGTTAAAAATTTAATTTCTAAACAAATATTTTCCAAATGACAAGATTTATTATCAATTTTTGATTTTCAAATAGAGTTTATAACGGGAGAAAATAATTCTCTCCCAGATTTTTTGACCAGAGAATTCCTTCAGGGAAAAAATGAGGAGACCCAGAAATATCAAAATAAAGACGAAGCCTCCATTTAGGCCTTTTGATTAGAAGAAAAATAAAAGGTCCTTTTAATGAAGAAAAAAAAATCAAGAAATCAAATTTTTAGTCCTGGTAGAAATTCCGTCTCTGCCAAAACCTACCACTTCCTTAGCATCAAAAGTATCAATGAAACCGCTGGAGGCATATGCACAAGTAGTCTCCCCAGTCACACTAAAGAAGAAGGAAGAGCAGAGTATTCCTGATAAAAAGCAATTTGAGATAGTAAATCTACAGATACTGCCAATAAAGACACTTGATAAAAATTACAAAGGTGTGAGAGTGGTTAAAGCCTTGATGTACAAAGTAAGAAAAATAATCCTCTCTAAACCCGAAGAAATTTGCGAGTTAATTTTAACAGAGTATTTCTACACTATTGGAGAGTATTGAGTCCCTTTACTAGTTACTATTTTTATCAATAGAAATGTTTTAAATAAGCAACATATTTTGCAAATTTAATAGCTTTACCACATTATGGCACTCAATAAAGGTGCATAACAAGGTTACAAACATTTTTTATCCTTTACAGTATTTTGCAATAAATAAAGTTGATAAATATTTTGCATAAAAATATGAGGTAAAATATCTCTACATATTAAAAGATTTTTATATATTATTAGTCTTTAAAAAGTTAAATATTTATGGTAAACTCCATCAAACTCTACATTTGGTTCTTTCTCACGAACCGAATCTTGCCTTCAAAGCCAGAGAATGAAGCTAAAATAGATACGACAATATCTATTCAAAAGCGAAGACCCAAACAATGGACACATGAAGAGTCATCAACATATCTCTAAAGCAAAAGGAAAGAAAAGCTACTACAAAGGAAATAAATTAGAAGGTGGACTCCACAGCATGGACCCCACAACATCTACCCACAAAACTATGTAGCTACAGGCCAGAAATGCATAATTTCATAACATAAAAGACCAAAGGACTCAATAAATCAGCAAGGTACAAGTCTTCATATCATAAGAAGAAAAAAAGAAGAAAAATCCAAAAATCCTTTTTAAAAGATTCAAAAGGAATATCTCTTCAAAAGAAGCAAAGGCAAGTTCAAGATAACTTTGGAAAACACTTGCGGAATAGATATATACACCGGAAAGGTGTAAAAGAAATAACACATGTTTGTGTATAAGAAGATGTAAAATAGACAGAGTAGGGAAAATATTAATCAGCATATTTTGAGGCCTATTTAAGGCTTTCAACTTGTAAAAGAGAGGGCATTCTAAAATTTCCCAACTCAAAAATCTTTCTACCATCTCCCATACTTTCCATCTCCCTCTGTAAAGTTCTCTTATTTTCTTAGATCAATAAAAGGTTTTTGTAAGTATAAATTTCTCTGTTTCTCTACTATTTTTATTAATTTTTCTTTAGATTATTTTGTTCTTAGTTTTGTTGTTTTAAAGTTAAATTTATTTTAAAGTTTAATTTGACACTTTAAACTACTACTTTTAAATTAGTAATTATTTTAAACTGTTATTTTGCTCCCCATTATCCCGATTCGTCACCCAAATGGTGAAACTACTAATTATTAGCAGTTGAAGATATTAATAGATATAGAAAAAATTACAAGTTCCTCCACATAGGTCTTGTTCAAGTAGCAGTTAAACCATTATATAGATTAGGTTTAGATGTACCTATATGTCTACTTTTAAGTGATAATAGGTTATTAAATTTTGATGATACATTATTAGCAGTATTACAAAGTAACCTCACTAATGGTCCCGTATATTTTAATTGTTATCCTAACTTTTCTATTGATATTAATGATCAGAATGGTATGAACACATTAAATGTTAAAAAAAAAACATGAATAGTAACATATATACAAGAGATATAGCAAACTCTCTACCATCTCTCATATCTCCCATCTCCCTCTATAATCTCTCTCTCATTTTCCTAATCAATAAAAAGTTTTATAAGTATAATTTTGTCTCTTTCTCTACAGTTTTTATTAATTTTACTTTACATATTTTTTTTCTTATTTTGTTGTTTTAAAGTTTAATTTGAAAGTTTAAAATACTTTCAAAGATTAAATTATTATAAATTATTATTTTTCTCCCCGTTATCCCGATCCGTTCGGACAGCGTAACGCTCTAGTTGCTCCTACTCATACTTACACTCCCTCCTGGGCCAGTCTGTGAAAAACAACCAGATGTAGATTTATTTGATGGGGTTTACCATAAATATTTAACCTTTAAAAGACTAATAATATAAGAAAATCTTTTAATATGTAGAGATATTTTACCTGATATTTTTACGCAAAATATTTATAAACTCTTTTTATTGAAAATTACAGTAAAGGACCAAAAATGTTTGTAACCTTATTATGTACCTTTATTGAGTGCATTAAGATGCCAAAGCTATTAAATTTACAAAATATGCTGCTTATTTAAAACATTTGTATTGATAAAAATAGTAACTAGTAAAGGGACTAAATATTCTCTAATAGTGTAGAAATACTCTGTTAAAATTAACTCACTAATTTTTTTGGGTTTCGAGGGGATTATTTGCCACACTTTTACATCAAGGCTTTAACCACTCTCGCACCTTTGTAATTTTTATTCGATGCTCTGATTTGCAGTACCTGTAGATTTACTACCTTAAATTGCTTTTCATCAAGAATACTTGACCTTTCTTTTTCCCTGGTGTGACTGGGGAGACTGCCTGTGTGTATGCCTTTAGCGGTTTCATGGATACTTTCAATGTTAAGGAAGTAGTAAGCTCTGGTAGAGACTGAAAATATGATATCTAGATTTTATTTTCTTTAAAAGGTATTTTTATTTTTCCCTATATAGAGGCTTCATCTTTATTCTGAATTTTTGGGGTCTCCTCATTTTTTCCCTGAAGAAATTCTCTGGTTAAAAAAACTGGGAGAGAAATTTTTTTTTCGGTTATAAATTCTATTTGAAAATTAAAACTTGATAACAAAGTTTTCCATCTGACAGATATTTGTTTAGAAATTAATTTTTTAACATCCTTTTGTAAGATCTTTTTGGCTGCTTTGCAGTCTACTCTTAGTAAAAATTATTTATTTATTAAATCATTTTGAAATTTAGTTATTCATAGTACTATAGCCAAAATTTCCTTTTTAATAGTACTATAATTCTTTTGAGTATCATTCCAAATTCCTGACATGAATCTTACTAATTGTTCAGTAGATCCTATGAAAATCCTTTGTTTAAGGATGCCTCCATATCCTATGTTTGAGGCATCAGTCTCCACAATTATGAGAGCTTTTAGGTGTGGTATCCCTAGACATGGATTTTTTTGAACTATTGATTTAACTTTTCGAAATAAATTAGTGTACTCTATACTCCAAGGTATTGGATTTTTCTGAAGACACTGATAAAGAGGTTTACATACGTGTCTAATATTAGAAATAAAATCTTCAACGTATTAGAGGCTTCCTAAGAATCTCTGAAGTTGGGTTTTATCAGTTAATTCATTTGGAAATTTAGAGGAGAATTTTATGGCTCTACAAATAGGTTTATAAGTTCCTTGGTATAAATCATGTCCTAGAAATCTAATAGAGGTTTGAAATAATTTAATCTTTTTAGCACTAAGTGCGAGTCCATTTTGTTTGATGATTTTTTAAAAGGTTTGGAGATGTTTAAAGTGTTGGTCAATGTCTTCTGAAAATATTAAAACATTATCTATATAGACTATAGATATATGGCTATATTGATTGAATATATTATTCATAAAATTTTGAAATTCAGATGGAGCATTTTTAGTCCAAAAGGCATTACATTCCATCCATATTGTCTAAAAGAAACATTGAAGGTTGTTTTATATTTATCTTTTTCTGCAATTTGAATTTTCTAAAATCCTAATTTCATATCAAACTTGCTATAAATATTGGCATTGTAAGTTCTTTTAAGAAGGTCAACTAAACTTTTTATATGGTACCAAATACCAAGTCTAGGCCCACCACTCTAAGAGAACCGTCTTTCTTATGCACGAATAGAACTAGTGCACCCCAAGAGGATACGCTGGGTCTGGTGAATCCCTTGTCTAGGAGATCTTTCAACTGTTCTTTTAACTCTTTGAGTTCTGCTAGAGCCATTCTATATAGTGGGATAGAGATAGGCTGAGTATCAGGAAGAAGATCTATTCTAAAGTTAATTTTAGTCTGTGGGAGAAACTCTGGGAAGGTCTTCGGGAAACACATCTGGGAATTCACATGCTACTGGAACTGACTCAATACTAGGAGTCTCAGAACTAGAATTCTTAACTCGAATAAGGTGACATACACACCCCTTGAATATCATTTTTTTCACCCTTAAGTATGAAACAAGCAGACCCTTAAGTGCTGAGGTACTACCCTCCATTCAAGGATAGGTTCATTCAGAAACTAAAATGGACAATTTTAATTCTATAGTCAACTAAAGCATAGCATGAATGAAGCCAATCCATGCTGAGAATGACTTCAAAATCTGTCATCTCTAATTCTACTAAGTCTGCTGAAGTGGATTTCTGAGATACCTTAATCGGATAGTTCCTGTATACCCATCGGGCTATGATAGATTTACCCACTAGGGTAGAGACTGAGAAGGGCTCTACTAGGATTTTGGGACTAACTTCGAAGTCAACAGTTATATAAGGAGTTACAAAGGACAAAGAAGCTCTTGAATCTAGCAAAGCATAAATATGTAAATGATAAAATTGTAACGTACTAGTAATCACATAAAGAGAACTTTCCTGATTCTATTGGGACTGAAGTGAATAGAGTCTATTTGGGTGTTGCCCACTAGTAGTACTGGAAGTGGTACCCTATTGATTTAGGCAATCGAACTGAGTTGAAAGATGATTATTCTAGCACTAAGGACCTTACTAAGAAAAGATCTGATTCCATGGCCTGGCTTGCCATATCCAAAACATACATCGCTGCCAGCTCTGAAGACACCCTAATGGTTTCTGCCCTACTTTTGGCAAAGAGGATTTGTTTGGGCACTACTAACAATACCTTGGGGTTTAGGGCTTGGTGCCCTATATTTATTGCCATTTCTGAATTTTAGCACTTGAGCACTGACTGAGGAGGGAGCTGGAAATGAAGGTTTTGGGCAGAATCGAAAACGATTAGCACCCTCTGATTTAGCTTGAGCGAAGTTAAAGCAACCTATTCTAGATCTTTTATTCTCCCTTTTATTTTTCTTATTCTTAGCCTTCTCTATCTGCTAAGCATTGACTATGATCCTGGATATGTCCATCTTCTAAATCAGCATTGCGATCCTACACTCTTTGACCATACTATTAGACACACTCGATACAAACTTACTCATCTTAGATCTGTTGTCCGCTACCATATGATGGGTATATCTGGATAACTTAGTAAACTTAAGGAAATACTCTTTCACTATCATATTGCCTATTTTATATTAAAAAACTGTAAAACCTTAGCTTCCCTTAACTCCAGTGGGTAGAACCTATCAAGGAAACTAGTAGCAAACTACTTCCATTCTACAGGCTCGGCATCAGCGCCCCTATCCACCTTCTACTGCTTAAACCATGTGTGAGCCACATCCTGCAACTGATATGTGGCCAACTCTGCACTCTCACTAGGAGTTATCCCCATAATATTTGTGACATTCTGCACCTGATTAAGGAATTCTTGTGGGTCCTAATAAAACTTTAACCTAATAAATAATGGAAGATTTATTCAGGTGATGTCCAAATTCTAGCTGCAGTAGTATTGGCCACTGGATTAACCTGAAAGGTAGCTGGACACTTATTCTGGGCTATGACCAAATGTTCTAGAGTGGTGAAAGATGCTCTAAATTCTGCATGGAAAATATGCTCATCCAGAGGATCTGACTGGACAGATGGAGGTGTTGGCTGATTCTTAGTCCTTCTTCCATTGGTTCTTTTAGGAGGTATATTCTCTAAATGGAAGGAAACATTGGATTAGACAGAGATTTTAATTTGAGCTCATGCCCACTCGAACAATATGAATACTGAAAGAAGGGAAACTTTTCCTAAAAGGCCTCATAGCCTTTTGTTCTTAAGTGTGGCATGCTACACACCCATGCATAAGAATCTAATAGATGTGAATTTTAGACTCCCTAGGACTCTGTTGAACCTTAGCCTCTGATACCAAGTTTGTAACACCCCGAGTTTGCACCTCAAACATCACACGGCGCTCACAATCCTGAAGGACCACAAGCTAACCCATCACTAGTAATTGCTGTAATAACTAAGTAATAATACTATAATAATGTAGAAATTAGGCTAGAACTTCCATAAGGTTCATTACTAAAATTAAATACTGATAAATAAATACTGAGAATTGAGCATCTATCTGAAATAATCTAGTCTGAAAAAACCTATAACTGTATGAACATAGAGTTAATAGGACAAGTCACCAACTAACTTCGACTATTGAAAATAAATTAAAATACCAAAAAGATGACTATGTCCTCAAACTATGAGGACTTTCTACTAAATTTGCTACTGATAATCTGGGCTGCTAAGTACGGTCAGGAGCCCATGCGTCAGAACCTATGATATAAGACATCATAGTTCAAAAGAAAGGTATGGTCAGTACTTTTAATATACTAGTATGCTATGTGAGGTAAGGCTGAATGTATCAGTTTTTATGCGTGAACAATACTGGCTGAGTAACATGAATATAATTGAATGAGAGTACATGTATATATGAAATTATTGTAAATACTGATTATGCATAACTATGGACATAACTACGTATACTATAACTAAGATCATATTAACACTAGGCACTGAGTTCTAATAACTAAATGGCTGATATTTGAGTTCACTGATAACTATATTATTGTTAGCTAGGTGATTATTTCTGTCAGTCCTAATTTTGTAGAACTGAACTGAGTTCTATACTGAGTTGGGTGACTGTTTCTGACAGTCCTGATTCTATAGAGCTGAACTGAGTTCTATACTGTGACTGAAACTCTGTAGAACTAAACTGAGTTCTATACTAAGACTGAAACTCTGTAGAACTAAATTGAGTTCTATATTGAGACTAAAACTGAAATTGTGGGAGGTAATCATCTAACCGACATGCCTCTTTTTGTATAGATTTGGGGTCCAACCTGTAACCCCAGCTGGAAGGGTGTCAATATCCTGCCATGGGTAAAGACAAGCTAAAGGTTCACCCTCATCTGGCAGGTGCCTTGAATAAGAATGGTGGTACCCTCAACTAGCCGGTAAAACCCCTTATCAACCCTCAACTAGCATGCTGATATCTCAACATAGGCTGGCTAGGTAGTTCTGGAATGCAAGGACTGTTTGTAAGGATCACACCCTCTATTGGCAGGTGATCCCCTATCCTTCGGTTCACTCGGTGTTGAATCCCACTCCCAACTGAATAACACTAATTACTAGACTGATTTGAACTGGATTGAGTTTCATTGAGTTCTGTAACATGCTAAGTACTATTGATCATGACATTACTGAGACAATTTTGTAACTACTATAGCTTTAGGTAAACAATTAGATTTTTGTGTATTGAATACCCCCAGGACTCGATAGCATTGGAAGTAAAGCATGGCATAATCTTAAAAGCATAATATTACTTACTTGCTAACAATGCATTCATTTAGACATTTTGTCAATCACTTGATATACATGTACTTGTACATGAATGGGATTACATATTAACATGTCTTGCTTTCACTAGTCAATTCACATAAGCATTTTATCATAAACTTAGGGAGCATGGTTAATTCACATAATACTAGTTAACTCATGAACATCATGAATACAATAATCAATTAAATTCAAGGAATTAGCATGAAATTCATATAATTCCCCGCACAAAAAAATTTTAATTTCATAAGACTTGTAATTAAATCATGAATTGAAACCAAAATAATACCATGAACATGAATACAATTAATTTCAAGCATGGAAATCATAAATCTATAAACTTGTATGTTTAAATAGGGTTCTTTGACTCCCTATTTGCCCATGTCTTGAAAGAAACCCATGAATGAACACCTAACATACCTTGATTATTAATTTCGTAGAGATTAGGGTGAGTTCTTGAGATTTGATTCTTGAACTTGATGAAGCTAGGGCTTGTCCTTGAGAGGACTTTGTGAAAAGGATGAGTAATTATGCTATTTGGGGCTTTAATCCCATGTTATGGAGCTATTGGGTGAAGGGAAACCCATTTGCCCTTAAAAATGTGTAATAAAACTACAGACTTTACCCGGGTTGGACTGTCTAGGGAGTCGCGAGCTCTGAAGCGCCACTATAGGAAGGGCACCGCAGGCTCTAGAGCATTGCTCTGGGCAAGGCGTCGTGGGCTAATTGCCCTGATCCACTATTTTGGAGTTTCAAAATGCCCTTACGCTTGTCCAAAAATTTTGAAACTCACCCAATATGTACTATTGACTCCCCCGATCAAGAATCAAATTAAAAATTAACTTTCTAAGGTTGGGAAGGTCATAAATAAATTTCTCAAACTTTGAGGAATTTAGAAATGACTAAGTCCTAACACTTAGCTAAAATTTCTAAGTCTGGCCCCTTTTGGCATAATTTAAAGAGCTCAAATGATTAGGATTATATGCGGTCTTGCACACCCTTTGGGTTCGACTCTATTTTTCCATACACTCATAGCTAATATAATAGAAAATTCCATGTTTTCTAACATTTAAATCACTATTAAACGGCTACCCAACTTAAGGAATAAAACTAAGAACATAGAGGAAGAACAACAGTAATTACTAACAAGAAGAATTATTATTCCGAGAGTAACACTACTTTCTACTGACTATAGGACAGCGTAACACTCTAGCCACTCCTACTCATACTCACACTCTCTCCCGGACAACTTGGCTCTGATACCATTTGGGGGATGAATTGGTATAACGGGAAACAAAATAACACTTTAAACTACTACTTTTAAAGTAGAAATTATTTTAAATTGTTATTAAAGTGTTATTTTTCTCTACGTTATCCCAATCCGTCCCCTAAATAGTATCAGAGACAAGTTGTTCAGGAGGGATTGTGAGTATGAGTAGGACAGGCTAGAGTATTACGCTGTCCTAGAGCCGATCGAAATCAGTGTTAATCCTAGAATAATAATTTTTCTGGTTAGTAATTGTTGTTGTTCTTCCTTTATGTTCTTAGTTTTATTCCTTAAGTTCGGCAGCCATTTAATAGTGGTTTAGACATTGGTAAACTAGGAATTTTTTGTTGGCTAAACTGCTATTAAATGGCTACCCAACTTAAGGAATAAAACTTAGAACATAGAGGAAGAACAACAACAATTACTAACCAGAAAATGATTATTCTAGAAGTAACACTAATTTTGACCGGCTCTAGGACAGCTTAATGCTCTAGCTGCTCCTACTCATACTCGCACTCTCTCTCGAGCAACTTAGCTCTGATACCACTTAGGTGATAGAGAACTTAGGCAAGTTAAGTGAAGACTTAACAATCTAGAAACAAAGTCACTAATAAAATATTAAAGGATTTAACTCCAAATCAAGACCCCAAAGCACATCAGTTTGAGCTGAGTGATACATCAGAAGTAAATAATAATAATGAAAAAGAATCTCTCGAGAAGCTTCCTACGAAGAAATTAGGAATTAATTCAATTAGTATAGTTAAACCACAAAGTTGCCATAGAAAATTGAAGGAAAGGTGTCTTTTAAGTCTTGAATAAAGGATTGGTGACATTGACCAACTTAAAGGGTCAAACATCATTAGGAAACTTGATTAAGTTAATTATGAACTTGATTAATATTTTTAAAACTTTCTAATATTTTCAAAAATATAAATCAACCCATACCTCACTTCAATCCAAAATCAACCAGTCTCTCTCCTCTCTTTCTCTCTCTCAATAGCTTCTCTCAACTATCTCCCAACAAATAGTTTTACAAAATTCTCCCTTCAATCCCCAGTGACTTTAAATTCCGGCAAAAAATAGTCGGGCGTGTTCCCTTTTAACTTTCAACTATCAATCGATGTGAAGATTTCTCCAGTGATAACAACTTTGAGTTCTTCGTTGTCCCATTTCCTTTTTCACAGGTAAAAAATTATGAAGAAACAAAGAAACTTGAGACAACTACTCTTCTAGTATTGAAATGTGGACTGAATAAAACTCTAATTTTTGGCATTTCTTCTTCTTGTTGTCGTACTATTGATTCAGATTTGTTAATAATTTTTGTTCATAGTTGATGTTCTTAGTGGAGACCCCTTCTTAGTGTGTGTGTATGTATGATGTGTTCGTGTTGCTGGGTTAATTTGTTGTTTATCTTGGTAAATATGGTATTGCAACAGATGAAACATCTGATGCAACATATAAAGACATCTGATGTAGCAAATGAAAATATTTGATACACCAGATTAAAATTTGATACAACTATGAAAATCTGATGCAATAGATGAACAATCTAATAGATCATTCATCTGTTACAACAAACAACTCTTCTATTTGGAAGAAATCTAAATAATATTGATCTAACAGATAACTCATTTTACAATAGATGAGTGATATATTTTAATAGATCAGTGATCTATTTTTATTATTCCCAATGGTTTACTTATCCGTTGTAATAGGTCAATTATATGTTGCAATAGATGACATACCTAGCACAATAAATTAGTGATCTATTTTTATGGTTTACAATGGATTACTCATTCGTTGCAACAAATTGGTTATATGTTGTAATAGATAACTATTTGTTGCAACAGATTAGTGATCTATTTTTATTGTTTCCAATGATTTACTCATCTGTTGCAATAGGTAGGTTATATGTTGCAACAGATAACATACATGGTGCAACAGATGTATGATCTGTTTTTACTATTTTTGATGGATTACTCATCTGTTGCAATAGTTGGATATATGTTGCAATAGATAAACTACCTAGTGCAACAGATTAGTGATTTGTTTTTACTATTTCCAATGGATTACTCATCCTTGCAATAGGTTGGTCATATGTTGCAATAGATAAACTACCTGGTGCAACATATTTGAGATCTATTTTATTATTTCCAATAGTATAATCATCTGTTGCAACAAATCGGTTATATGCTGCAACAAATAACATACTTGGTGGAACAGATGTGTGGTCTGTTGGCACTGTTATTTTACCTTACCGTTGTGCATATTAGATTTATTGTTATCCCTTTTTAACAATGCATTAGTCAATTATAATCTATTTTATGGTCCTATTAATTTAAGATAATATGGCTCCCAAAAGAAAAGAAACCAAATCAAGTCCAACTAAAGGAACAAGTGCAGCAGCTCGACTATATCCACCACTCTATGAGCTTGCTTTACAAGTGTTATCTCAATCAGGAGCAGAAAATAGTGAACACGGGAAGGAGGAATGTCTTAAAAGAGATGATCTAAATTCTAATAGCCCTTCCATCGAAGAGTTGGTTAAAACCTTCATCATTGGTCGTTATCTTATGAGAATGAAGTGCGATGGTGCCACATATTTAATGGGTGATTTCATGGTTAAGTCATCCATGGGAAAAATTTTTGACACTTTCAGAAAAATACTTCAAGAACAAAAATTGGATACTTATTTCAGGGAAAACTACTTTGGGAAATATGTAACGCCCCAAATCTTGTACTCGAAACACTACACGGTGCTCAGGACCTTGAACGACCACAAGCTAAGCCATGACTAATATCTGTGCCTATATACTGCATGATATACTGTATAATATACTATATAATGTGGAAACATAAACTAAAAAGCCATAAGGTTTAAAATGTAACATAATATCGGATAAAATATAATATCTAGGATGGGGTATAAATGCCCAAAACAAAACTGTCTAAACATACTATAGTTTGAAAAGCCTCTAAAAATAACTGTCTGAATAAGGACATGATGGAATATGTCCCTAACTAAATCCAACTAATAAAGTACTTAATGAGATAATAAAGAAATGATCATGTCCTCGAAAGATGAGGACTCATTGCTAACTCTGACTGCAGAGACTGGAATGCTACTGATGCTCTGGAGCTCGTACTTCTAAACCTATGGTATAAGACACCATAGCATAAATGCGTCAGTACATTGAAGGTACTAGTATGCATGTGAGGTAGGTTGAATACAAAGGTTTTATATGCATGATCTATACTAACTGACTGAATAATATGAACGTGAGAATACATGCATGAATACATAATAACTGTAACTAGGGTCATGATAATAGGATTACTAAGTCCAAGTACTAATAACATAAGATACTGATAATTGTATGAATGAAATAATGAATCTTGAGCGACTGTACTTGACAGTCTAGTTTCTGATAGAACTAGCTAAGTTCCACACAATTCTGAGTTGACAGTATCTAACAGCCCTAAATTCTGTAGAACTATTAGAGTTCTATTACTGAGATTGAATGATTATATCTGACATTCCAGATTCTGTAACTAAAATTGTGGGAGGTAATCACCTAACCGACATACCCCAAAACTGAACTGGTGGGGTCCAACCTGTAACCCCAGCTTGAAGGGTGTCAATACCGTGCCATGATTAAAAACTAGTTGTGGGTATACCCTCTCTGATAGGGATCTCTTCCGTCAACCCCTCCTGGTAGGTAACCCAAATGAGATGTATAAGTCCCTAAACACGTAGGGTGCATCTCAACCTACACTGGCTACGTAGTTCTGGAACATAAGGATTGCTTCTAAGGATCACACCCTCCACTGAATAACAGGTGAGTCCCCATCCTTAGGTTCACTCAGTGCTGAATCCCACTCCCAACTAAATAGACACTGAACTAATTAACAAAACTGAACTAATACTAATGGTATTATTTAGCGGAGCTAAACTGAGTTCACTAAGTTTTGTTGACCGACAGAATACTACTAACATCTGAGGAATAACTGCGAGTACTGAAGTTACTAAGATTTAGTGGGAATTTTAAGCTTACTAAGATTACTTAGTACTGAGATTACTGAGAGTACTGATATTTCTGAGATTTTTGGGTTTTCTTGAGTCACATGACTGACCGAGTTCTATGGATCATGGCTTGACTGAGAGTATCGTTAAAACATGACACTGGCTCTAGGCACACAGTTACGTTGTAGGGTACAAGAACCCCCAGGACTCGATGGAAAGAGACTTACAAAGAATGACTTTCTTGAATACATGAATAACATGAACAATCCATAGTTCATTGATTAAGACATTTCATCAGACACTTAACATGTATGAACTTGTACATGAATGGGGATTACAAATTATTATACTAGTATGACACTTTTCCTTTCGCATAGGAATTTAATCAAACACATGGGGAGCATGCTATGGATATACAATCATCAACACCTCTAATAATCATGGATACATTAATCAACTTATAAATTGAAGGGGGTTTATCATGGCTATTATGCAAATCTTCATATACTAGGGTCAATTATTGGAATATGTAATTTAAAACATGAATCAAAACACCACAACATCATGAACATGAATTTCAATTCAATATAAATCATGAACATTCATCAATACACAAATCCTGGATTTTGAAAAAATATTTTTGAGCTTCATGGGTAAAAGAGACCCATGAATCAACATATGACATACCTTGATTGTGAGTTTCTTGAAGTTCTTGGACTTGAAGAACTCAAATTTCTTGTTTTCTTGAAGAATGATTTGGATCTTGTTCTTGGGATTATCTTTGAGAGGAAACCCTAATTTGATGTTGTGAATGACTAATGAACTTATGAGCCTTGGTCTGATATAATTAGGGGTTAAAATGGGTGGAAAAAGACCCAAATACCCTTCAAAGATGACTTAAAATTTCCTGAGCGGGACTTGGGATGGCTCGTCCGATAGTCCTTCGCTGGATCAACTGTCCATCATTTCGATCATTGTACGTGGACCAAAAAAAGACTCACTACATTTAAGCGACGGCTTGGGCGACGGTCCATCACAAGTTCAACGGTCTGTCAACCTGTCCATCGCACCTTATCCAAAATTTTGACTCACTATCTTGGATGCGATGGTCTAGGCGTTGGTCCATTGCTACATCGATGGTCCATCAACCTGGCCATCGCACCTGGGCAATTTTGACAGCTCTGAGTAAAACGTCCATAACTTTTTACTTCGATATCGAATTTGGATGAAATTTGTATCGTTGGAAAGCTAATTCAATTTTTCACATGATAAAAAGTGAAAATCTTGAAAATTCGACGTTCAAAAAAATGGATTCATATTTCAAAGTAAGTTTCTAATATTCTTGGGACAATTTCAAGCTAGGTATAAGTACAGGGTATTACAGTATCTCCCCTTCAGAATATTTATTCTCAAATAAGACTGAGTGAGAGGGGAGAAAATAAACTAACATACGTAGTGAACATGAATGACTGGAACATGATCTCATGACTGACATGACTGGTAACTGAATATATCATACCAAACATGCATATCTGATACATGTGTATCTGATTTATGAATGCATGACTGAGTGTCATGATGAACTGAATTTTTCTCAAAATAAGAATGCATATTTGATGCATAATTACATGACTAAATCGATATATGAATACACCACTGAATATGCAAGAGTACTTAGTACCAAGTTTGTAATAGAGATCTGAGCATGAACTGAATACAAAGTTTGTAATGGTAATTTGGACATGGAACTGAGTAAGTTCAAGAAACCTATTAGGTAAACTGAAAAGTACTGATAAACCCTTGATTATGCCATAAGTATGCATGAACGGGAACCTAAGAACATGACTGAGACTGAAACATGATATATAAATTGAATTTCATGAACTAAACTGCGCCCCTTAATACATGGCTCATGACTTAGATTGGAACTTGGGAGTTAACTTATAAGTACCCGCTACTTCAATCTTGATCCATTTCGAGAAAAGGAAGTGGGATGTTTAAGTCATGAAAGTTTGGGGGATTATAGCATATTTCCCCCTTGGGACACTAGGTATCTCTAGGAATACTGACATAGCTGAGCTACTGAGGGAAACTAAGGCAATGCACAAGGAACCTAGGAACTGATTCTTAACTAATTATCTCAGATAAAAAACTAAGGATTGATACATGAACTGAGCTGAGATTTCATCGACATGATTGGTTAATCTTAGAATAGTTTCATCATGAGATTTTAGCTAGAGAGAATAGATGGAAAGATAGGAAACCAAACTGTACGAACTTGTCTGTCTGAGACTAACACATGCTGAAAACCTATAGTAGACTAGAGCCCTTTCCTTAACACTCTTTCTATAGAGATCTAATGGCTTTAGGGCACAAGGAAATCTTGGCGTGGTCTGAACAAGACAGCTGAATAGGAAAAATCATTGCCTAGCTAAAATTTGGTAAGATAGGTTAAGACCTATGAACACCATTTAAGATGAAATGACTAAGATTCTTGCACTGTAACTGAGGCTACTAAAAATATTCACATGGGCATTGAGGATGAATACACAGACATACTGACTTATCTAATTAACTGAATAACTAATAGTTGAATACTGGGCATATAAGATTGGTCTGTACTTAGTCCAAATAACTGGACAGAGGCTGTAGAATATTATGCTTAAGAGGTAATGATTGACTGGATAACATGAGGTAACTAAGCATGAATGAGCAAAACTGTATCACCTTAAAAATACAAGGCTAGGCGTCTAGCATGATTTGGATATATTCTATAGATTGACGTACTAAAATACTACTGACTGAGTAACTGATAGTTGTAGCGTTGGTCAAGTAAATCTAGCACTGAACTGATTTTTTGATTTGATTACTGAACTGAAGTTGGCATTATAACTAAGACTGAAGTAGAGACTATGACTAAGTCTGTAATTGAGACTCATATAGGTACCGAATACTAGTAATTGAGGCTGATACTGATACTAAAGTAGTGAATCATAATGGCTAAGTAACTTATAATGGATAGCCATGGTCCTGCAGGAATATCTAAGTCCTTTATAGAATATCAATTACTAAACTGATGTTGTAAGTGAGAATTGAGGGAAAAAATATCAATGTCATAGATTTATCAAGGAATCTAAACTGAGAGTATACATGTTATAAGATGAGTTTGGCTAATCACTAGGGGAGGAGCATGAGTCATATGGGCTGGACATACTGTAAAACATGACATGAGTACATAAGTCATAAGCTACATGACCTGAGTCTGCAATTTCTGTGTTCATCGGACATGATTTGTAACACTGAGTAAACTGGACTTCCTCATACTAGGAACTTGAAATACATACTATTCTATGTGAAGCGTGTGGATACAAGCATTATTAGTTGAACTAAAATAGGTAGCATGCATAAATATCGTGATGACTATAGTACAAAAACTTGCACTAAGACAGGAATGGGTTAGAAATTGTCTTCCCTTACTGCTTATCTACACATACTAGAACTATAACTAGAATCTGAAGGCTTAACATTCAGACCCCAAAGTTTAACTGTTATGCAAGGTCTCAAAAGAAAAGAAACTTATAAATCTGAAGAAGCATGAATATGTAAATGAGGGATCTATAACATACCAGTAACTGTATCAGGAGGACTTTTCTGATTCTGCCAGGACCGAAGTGCATAGAGTCTGTTTGGGCATTGCTGACTGATAGCGCTGGAATTGGCACCCTGTAATTTTGAGTGATCGAACTAAGCTGAAGAACGACCATGATGGCTTTGAGGATCGGGATTAGGTCAATCTCAGACTTTGTGACGTACTTTGCCACATCCGAAACGCATATTACTGCAGGCTCTACACACCCCTTTATGATACTTACCATACTTTTTGCGAAATAGATGAGTAAAAATCCTGCTCTTACTACCCTGGGCCTTGGAGCCTAGTCTACTAGCTTAAGGGGGAATTGGGACTAAAAATTTCTAACTATGCTGAGAACGGTTACCACCCTACAATCCTGGATGACAAAAACTATAACTATTTATTTTGGCCATCTTATTTTCTCTCTTTTTTTCTTAACCTTCTATTTCTCCATCTGTTGGGCATAGACCATAAGCCTAGATATGTCTATATCACTAATTAATATCGCAGTCCTGTACTCCTTAACCACTCTACCTGATACCCTTGACACAAACTTACTCATTCTAGATCTTCTATTTACTACTACATGGGGAGCATACCTAGCTAACTGAGTGAACTTAAGGGAGTATTCTTTCACACTCATGGTGCCTTGTCTGAGATTTATTAACTCTAACACTTTGTCTTCTTTCTACTCTAGGGGAAAGAATCTATCTAAGAAGGCTATAGCAAACACTTCCCACTCTATGGGCTCTATATCTGTACCCCTACCTACCTTTCACTACTTATACCATGTATGGGCTATGTTTTGTAGATAATAGGTGCTCACTCTACGCTCTCACTGTAAGTCACTCCCATGATGTCTGTGACTTTTTGAACCTAGTCTAGGAACTTCTATAGATCGTCTTTGGACTTAGAACCGGTGAATAAAGGAGGATTCATTCGGGTAAAGTCCTAAATCGTGGCTGCAGTTGCATTGGTCCCTGGGTTGGCCAGAATGGTGGTTGGCTGTTCATTCTGAGTTGTGAATGAATGAGCTAGAGTAGTGAATGTAGTCCTGAATTTTGCATGAGAGATGTGCTCATCCAGAGGACCTTTCTGGAGGGGTTGAGGTACTGACTGATTTCATTGCCCCCTTTGCTAGCCCTTTTGGGAGGCATGATTTGTAAACGAAGGGAAGAAATGGATTAGAATGAGAGTTTAACTGGAGCTTATGCTCACTGGCACGACATGAATACTGAAAGAAGGGAAACCATTCCTAAAATATCTCAAGCCTTCTACACATAAGTGTGGTGCACAACTCACCCATGCATAAGACTCTACTAGATGTGGCTTTCAGAATTTCTGGGACTATTGAAACTCAGACTCTGATACCAAGTTTGTAACGCCTTGAATCTGGTACCCAAAATGCTACATGGTTCTCATGACCCCAAAGTACCACAAGCTAACACATAACTAATATCTGTGCCTGGATACTGCATAACATACTATATAATGCGGAAACTCGAAATGAAAGTCCATAAGGTTCAAATTGTAACATAACATATGATAAAATATAACATTTGGGATGGGGTAAAAATGCCCCAAACCAACCTGTCTAAATATACTGTAGTCTGAAAAGCCTCTAAAACATAATTGTCTAAATAAGTAGATGATGGGACATGTCCACAACTAATTCCAACTAATAAATTAATTAATGAGAGAATAAAGAAATGATCATGTCCTCGAAAGATGAGGACTCACTACTAACTCTGACTGCGGAGACTGGAATGCTACTGATGCTCGGGAGCTCATGCTTCTGAACCTATGGTATAAGAAACCATACCGCAAATACGTTAGTACTTTAAATGTACTGGTATGCATGTGAGGTAGGCTGAATGCAAAGGGTTTACATGCATGATCTATACTAATTGACTAAATAATATGAACGTGAGAATAAATGCATGAATAAATAATAACTATAACTAAGGTCGTGATAACAGGATTACTAAGTCTGAGTATTGATAACATGAGATACTAATAACTGAATAACTAAAATTACTGATACTGAGCGACTATACCTGACAGTCTAGTTTTTTATGGAACTAGCTGAGTTTCACACTATTCTGAGTTGCTGTATCTGATGGCCCTAAATTCTGTAGAATTATCTGAGTTTTATTAGTGAGACTAAATGACTGTATCTGACTATCCTAATTCTGTAACTTAAACTGTGGGAGGTAATCATCTACCCAACATGTCCCAAAACTAAACTGGTTGGGTCCAACCAGTAACCCCAGCTGGAAGGGTATTAATACCATGCCACGAGTAAAGACTAGCTATGAGTATACCCTCTCAGACAGGGAGCTCTTCCGTCAATCCCTCCTGGTAGGTAACCCAAATGAGATGTATAAGTCCTTAAAAACGTAGGGTGCATCTCAACCTACGCTGTCTACATAGTTCTGGAATACAAGGATTGGTTCTAAGGATCACACCCTCCACTGAATAACAATTGAGTACCCATCCTTGGGTTCACTCAGTGTTGAATATTACTCCCAACTGAATTGTCACTGAACTGATTTATCAAACTGAACTTACACTAATGGCATTGTTTAGCAGAGCTAAATTGAGTTTACTAAGTTTTGTTGACCGACGTAATGCTACTGAGATCAGAGGACTGACTGATAGTACTAAAGTTACTGAGATTTACTAGAATACTGAGGTTACCAAGATTACTGAGTACTGAGATCACTGAGAATACTGAACTACTGAGATTACTGAGATTTCTGAGATTTCTGGGTTTTCTTGAGTCTCATAACTGAATGGGTTGTATGTATCATGACTTGACTGAGATTATCATGAAAACATGACACTGGCTTTAGGCACACAACTAAATTGTAGAGTACAAGTACCCCCAGGACTCGATGGAAAGAAACTAATAAAGCATGGCTTTTTTGAATATATGACTAACATCAACAATCCATAGTTTATTGATTAAAATATTTCATCAAACACTTGACATGCATGAACTTGTACATGAATGGGGATTATATATTATTACACTAGTATGGTACTTTTCCTTCGGTTAGGCATTTAATCAAACACATGGGGAGCATGCTATGGTTATACAATCATCAACACATGTAATAGTCATGGATGCATTAATCAACTTGTAAATTGAAGGGGATTTATCATGGTTATTATGCAAATCTTCATATACTAGGGTCAATTATTAGAATTTGTAATTTAAAACATTAATCAAAACTCCACAACATCATGAACACAAATTTCAATTCAATTTAAATCATGAACATTCATCAATACATAAATCTTGGATTTTGAAAAGAGATTTTTGAGCTTCATGGGTGAAAGGGACCAATGAATCAACACATAACATTCCTTGATTGTGAGTTTCTTGAAGTTCTTGGACTTGAATAGCTCAATTTTCTTGGTTTCTTGAAGAAGGATTTGGATCTTGTTCTTGGGGATTATCTTTGAGAGGAAACCCTAATTTGATGTTGTGAATGAATAATGAACTTATGAACCTTGGTCTGATATAGTTAGGGGTTAAAATGGGTGGAAAAAGAACCAAATACCATTTAAAAATGACTTAAAATTTGCTGAACGGGACCTGTGATGGCTCACCGAATGGTCCATCATTGGCTCGATGGTCTGTCATTTCGATCATCGTACGCGAACCAAAAAAAAGACTTACTGCCTTACAGCGATGGCTTGGGCGATGGTCCATGACAAGTTCGATAGTCCATCAACATGTCTGTCATACCTTATCTAAAATTTTTACTCACTGCCTTGGCTGCGATGATCTAGGCGATAGTTCATCGCTAAATCAACGGTCCGTCAACCTGGTCATCGCACCTGGGCGATTTTGATAGCTCTAAGTAAAACGTCCATAAATTTTTACTCTGATATCAAATTTGGACGAAATTGGTATCGTTGGAAAAAGAAGCACCCTGCATACCCAAAAAAGGCAAAAAAGCATCGAGTGATTGTGATGACCTGGTGTCGATTGTTGATCCAAGCTTCAAAAACAAAAATTTGATAGAAGCGTTAAAAGGTTATGGACTCTCAAAGAAGCACAATCAATCATTATGCTTGGTTTGGTTTGTACATAATATTCTTTGGATGAGAGACGTTAACAAGAAGATAAGAGTTGGTTTAATAAATCTCTTCAAGGATCTTAAGGTATTTAACAACTATCCTTGGGATTATGAAAGCTTCAAAATGACTATCCAATATTTGTTGACTCCGTTAATGCCAAAGACAGTCCACTTATATAGCTTTTCATGGGCCTTCATGGTAAATATTTCTTTTATCATGATATGATTCATTATTTTTTATTCAATAATGCTTTTGATTTATTGGCGTTATGTTATAGGCTTGGTCATTTGAAGCCATTCCTTATTTGAGATAACAAGTGAACTACCAGAAAGAAGTTTCATGTCCAAGAATCCTGAGATGGTTGTCGTCCAAAATCGATAGAAATGCAAAATTTCTTGATCTTTTCATCCCCCCCCCAAGAAAGCAGTAAATCCAATTCTAATCAAGTTTTTATTTTAATTAATGATTATTTTAAATGATTTCATCATCATTCTAATATATGTACTGATTTATTTTAGATTGTCCATCCATGGCTTGTTCCGACCAACCGAGAGTTAAAGATGTCATTTTTTCTTACTTTACGATCTGTACAAACTTTACCGAACTCTAAGGTTGTTGATGGAAAAAAATGAAATTGTTTGGAGAAAAAACCATCACAAGAAAAATAATTTTAGAGGGTCAGCTTGTTGTTATTGACAATGGTAGTCATAGTCATAGTGGTAGTGGTGCTGATATTGGGGCAAATGATGCTCCTCTTACCATTTTTGAAACAACTAGCCATTATGATTATGATCCTACTGGTTGTACAATTTTTTCTCCAAATTTTGCCACATCTAGCTAATGTTCTGCATGCAAATGTCAAGACTGCAAGGCGAAACATGATGGAGTTGTTAATGCTATTAATGCACTAACTATTTCTGTAAAGGAAAAAACATCAAAGAAGTGTGTCATTCCATCAAAGAGAATTTCATATCCATACACTCCACTAGAGATCAAGGCGGCTAGGAAGAGAAGGAAAGATACATCCAAGGCATCATCAAGCATTGAAAAAAGCAAAATGCAATGCCTCTATCTTTGTGTTGCACCGATGGTCAGTGTGCAAGGGCCACAGGAGAGCAGCATGAGTCAAAGAAAGTGAATGTACATCACCTGTTTCAACAAAAAAACAGGCACATATCTATTTCAACAGATGATGCATCTGCTGAAAATTATCTAATAGATATATACATTTGTTGCAACTATTATCTAACCTGTTGCATCAGATATGTTATCTGTTGCAACAGATAATTCTTATGTTGCAACAAATAGGTCATCTATTTGAAATTATCGTACTGCTCTGATTTACCTATTCGAATTTTTCCCAATAGATAATCCATCTATTGCAACATAAGGATCTTCTATTACAACAGATGGAAAATCTGTTGTATATTTGTAATTAGCATTAACAATTCTGGCTTTCCAGGTAGATGTAACAGTAGAAGCCACTACTGAAGAGCATACTATCACAGTTGATAATCCATCAACTGCTTCCAGAGAAGAAGAAAAAGTGAAACTTATCAGTTCGGGAGAACAGAAGAATTACCCGTTTGAAGGGTTCAACATCTCAGACGAGGCTCCGAAAAAAACTAACATAGTTGATCAATGACTATTTAGAATGGATTGCCGATGGGTTATTAAAGCATCATGCCGGCAGGTACATAAATCAAATTTTAAAGATATTGGTTTATACTATTCTTATTGTAAGAACGTGACACTAACACATATAAATCATCATGTAAAAAACAAAATGACGAACGCTACAAAGTGAATAAATTGAGTCTTGGTTTTGATATGTTCGACTTTGTTGTTGCACATCCCAGAATGAAGAATTGGTTCTATTTGATGTCACAACCCCAAACTTGCTGGAATGATGAGGTTTAAATGTCATTCATATTAATATTAATTAATACTTTATTTAATTGCATCTGCATATTAATTTTTTTTGTCACGTAATGTAAAATATTTGATAATATGTGTAGCACATCGATGTCAATTTTTACTACAGTCGAAAGAAGGTCAAGTTGCAAATAGAATAACAATACAGATACACGACAGGTAATTATTTGTACAAAGTTTTCATCAATAATCCCTATGATAGGTATTTTAAACAACAACTGAAATTTTGCTGAAATGTGGAACGCTTAATCAACATTATGAAAGGTTTTAGAATTCCGGCTATCTTACCTTGGCATTTGTTCGATGAAGTGTACATCCTAATCAACTGTGTGATGAATTTCATTGGGTGTTGGCTATTGTAGTTCTAAAATAGTGGCACATCTTAGTTTATGACTTGATGTCGTGAAGGAGACGTTGCGGGCCTTTGTCTGTAATACAAAAGCTGGCCAAAATATTGCCTACTTACCTTGATATGAGTGGTTTTTTGGTTCAAAAAGTTCGTACTGATTGGTCGATGATTGAAGCATACCGAGATAAAATGGGTAATCCATAGGATGTATAATATGCTGAAGGAATTGCTCAATAAACCATTAGTAGCCGGTAAGTATAAGTGTCATGGTTTAGTTTCATTGCATAAATTTCACAATGCTTGCATGAACTGCAAAATATGGATTATTTGTTTTTTTAAATGCAGAAATTGTGGTCCTTTTGTTGCCGCTTACGCCGAGGATTTGAGTTATGGATTACAAGTACCAAATAATGAACTTGATGACGGATTACTCCACAAAAGTTATGCTGATCTTTTATGGAAATATGTAGAAGCGAAAGCTCAGAAGTAGTATGCAAGTGACATTAAAGATCCATGATGCCCAAAGCCGAATTCCGTAACACCGGATGAAGAAAAGCATATCCATATTGATTAGATCTTTATAGCATGAGTCCGTCAGTGTATTAACCTATCCTCTTTGGTTTAACTTGTTGATTTATTTGTAGAGTAGATCATTGGTACCCATAATGATTTTTTTATATTTCATTAATTTGTGGAGTTATTTCATGTAATTTTTGAAGGCTTCAACTTATTTTATGGTGTATATGAATATAATTTAATCATTGGTTTTGAACATGTTAATTGAAATGGAATACTAGATTCAAATATTGCAACAGATAATACATCAGCTGCAACAGACGACATATCTTATCAAATAGATTTAGACATGTTGCAACATGAGATTTAACAGATAGATCATCTGCTACAAATTATATAACAGGTCTTCCTACTTTCTTGATTTTTTCCAACAGATTACCTATCAATTGTAACATATAGATTATATGTTGTAACAGATTGGATATCTGTTGCGACAGATAGAGTGGGAAATATCTATTAATGTAACAGATGGCCAACCTATTCCAACAGATAATTAATCTGTCACAACAGGTATTATATTTGTTACAACATATATAAAATCTGTTGCATCATAAAAATTCAACTTGGCAAGACCTAAAAATTATAGCTACTACATGTAAAGTGAAGTGGCTTAAAATAAAAAATTATTATCGTGTTCGTCTCCTTCTTTGTACATATTCTTCTTTGTACACGGGCTCCAACCATTTAGTTAGTACCCCATAAGCCCATACCCATGGCATCTTTCCCACAACGGTGTTACATATACCGGTTATTTCTGTGTCGGTCAGTAAATATTCGATGTATGCAAGCAAGTACGGCCTGAACACTGCACCGGTTTTATTTTTTGAGAGGTCAATGTTCTTATTTAGACCTTCAAAATCCCATGATTTCTTTGTCAAGACTTCAGCTGGCAAATGATCTATCAGCTTACTTTGCGTCAGCAACTTCGGTATCAACTTCAAGAGTGGCTGCATGTGGATTAAAAATGTGTCCTCGCTGAAGACAGGTAAGTTGTAGTCATAAAACTTAACCTTTACCCCATAGAGTAGTATCTCAACAACGATAAAATGTTTGACTTCCTCGTTCATGAATGGAAGGACTCTCTTTGTCGTGGTCCAGCTCTTGCCGTGTTGATATGGCGTCTTCCCTCTAATATATTTAATCGCTTCTTCATCCCATTTGAACATAGAAACTAACTTATCAAATATTGAGCCACTGGAATCAGCTAGCTTACATAAATCAGCGTACCCATCCTTGAAATATTTGTAGAAGTTGAGGTCCATTATCCTATCGGTAGCATCATAAGGATCCGGGTACGCCAATTATCTACCCCTCATGAGGCAGAGAATTTCATCAACGCTAATTGCCTGCCCCTCAGGAGGCAGAGAATTTCATCAATATACTGTGGCATAAGAAAACAATTTTTAAATAGGTTAGTAATTGTAAAGAATAAAAACATAGTGGAAAGAATCTGATGTGGAGAGTTCTCTGAATCAGTTCATAGATTACCCAGCCAATGCAACTTATGCAACAGATGTGTATTATGTTGCAATAGAATACCAAGATGTTGCAACAGATTATACATCTATTGCGTAGATTCTTCTTCATGGAGTATATTGGAAGGCAAGGTTAGCAAAAGTAAACTTACATTGTCCTCGTACCACACATGCATATTTGTCATATTCGTGAAGTCTTTGGCAGAAAATTAATATATGGTGTATTCTTTTTGAAACTTTGTCCTTCCATTCATGATTTCTTGCAGTTCCTTCTTCTTCTCCTTGCCAAGTGCCACAAATATGTACACCTTCTTCAGCGGCCCCTATACTTCAATACCTTTTGGAGCGGGAGGATTTGCAGTTTTTACTATTTTTAGAACGGAGAGAATTTTTCTAATTTTTCATCTCTTCCTCCTAACCGCCACTATAGAAGTGCATGGCCTCCTTACCTCATTGGATGTTATGACACCCTTCCTGGATTTTAACTCCTCGGTAGCTTTGGCAATAGCCTCTAGATTTTCAAGGAGTTTATTCTCTCTGTCCGTGGACACTTTAAATTTACAATGAGAACATGAGGCTGAGGAGGAGTGAGAGGGACAACTGTAAGGGTGAGAGGGATCAGTGTAGGGGGAGAGGGACCTATGCAAGGGGGTTTTCAAAAGTATTTATTTTTGCTGAGCACCAATATGCTCATAATGAGGACTGCGAGTAGCAACAAAATCAGTATGGCTACCATCATCACAAACAAATCCACCAGTAACACCCCTAGAAGAAGAACCCAAAACTGTTGCAGTTTAAGGTTGGTTATGGAGATCTTCAACATTAGGCTGACCTTGCTTAACTGCTCTTCTTATGAATGTTTATCCAGCTAATTCCTTCTTTATTAACTCCACTGTTGGGTTTTCTTTTGTATCAACAAGACCCAGAGTAAGAAAAAAAGTCATCCCAAGCTTATCATCGGTAGGCATGATCCAAGGATGCGCTACCTATAAAAAATGATAGGAGGCATTTAAATCATATAGCAATAATTTGCAGTCTATTGGGTTACATGGATGTTAGAACAGCCAACTTATGTAATAGACAATCTAGCTACCATAATAGTTGATCTATATGTCAAACAGATTAACAATATATTGCATCAGATTACACATCTGTTGCATAATTTGCATCAAAACCATAATCTGTTGAGTTGGTTTCAGAGAACCAGAGCAACAGATGGTTAATCTGTTGTAAAATATGGATTATCTGTTATAGCAGATTACCTATTTTTTACACTAGTTATAGTTGATGGGTAATCTGTTTCAACAGACGACCCATCTGTTGCAATAGATGGAATATCTATTTTAATATCTTTCTTTGAGGCAAATTAATTTAGTTGAAAGAAGACATACTGCATCATCCAGAGGATTAAATAGACCAGCGTCCTACTCCTTAATATATTTTTGCTGCCCTTTGCTGCCGCCAACCACCTAAGGATCCTTGGATGAGAAACCTCATCCGGGTAATCCTTAAATTGCTTTTGGAGGGGAGGAATGGCTTCACATGCCCAAGCCTAAAAAAATGTAAACAAGAAGTAAGCGGAAAAACTCATAATAAGTATGTTCATTATAAATTAATGGATAAGTTAAAATAGTGATCAATTTTACCATGAAAGCCCAGGAAAATCCATATAATGTGATCGTCCTTGTGGATGGATTTGTAAGTAAATATTGGATAGTCAAGTAGTAGTTGCCAAATCCCCAAGGATAGTTGTTGAATTTGTCAAAATCATCAGCAAGCGTCAATAAATCATCTTCTATGACTTTCCTGACGTATCTTGTCAATAAAACAAAATGGACAAACCAAACTAAGCATAATTTCTCCCTACAGTTCTTTGGTATGTCCTTATCCTTGAGATCAGCAATCAAATTCGCCAATTTGTAGCTACTGTGTCAACAATGCCCAACAACCCATCTTTTTTTACCTTGTATTTGTTGGACGCTTTGTGGGGTGTTTCTTTGATGAGAGGTTCTTCTGGACGATCGCATCTTAAGGCCGTCACTATGTCAAACACTTTCAATCCAAAATAAATCGACATGCCATAGTAGTTGATCCAAACTTCATCCATCTTTTTTCCGCCCTCCTTCCCCGCATACTTGATCCTGTGCTTGAGAAGGCCATATACCATGCTCTTTGGGAAATAGAGAGTATGGTCCTCAGACAGCTCGAGAAAGTATACAAAACAACTCTTCTTAAAAATTCCATCTATGTTTTCATTATTTATAATACTCCTAAGTTTGTCAAAAGGTTTTCCCAACTGACATTTAAGTACAAGATCACCAAATACTACGTCAGGGTTATTCATCGACATGTCAACTCAAAACTTGTCAATACTAATGGTTTTAACAAAATCATGCTGGGATTTTGATATTATTTCACGTCCTATTAGTGAGGAGTTATCACTTTCCTTGGCTTTATTTTTCCCTGGCTGAGATTGTTCTGGAAATTTCTCCAAATATATCGGTACTTTAGCCTTTTTTGTTTGGTGATAAGAAGTTTATCCAGTTTCTTCACTTTCAGTTTCTTTTCTTTTGGGAGATATCTTTTAACTACAAATAATAGAAAAATAAAAAATACATTGCATTTGATGTCTGTATAATTTTTTTAAAAAAAAGGTAAGACAAATTTCAATAAATTATTCTACGCCACATTACAAAAAAAAAAAATACTCCAACGCATAAGACATCAGTTGAAATAGGGGGGGAATCTGTATGAAGACCTATTTAATATCTCGCAATAGATATCCCACTTGTTGCAACAGATGGACCACCAACACCACAACCAATGCCACTATTAATGCCATCAAGACCACCACCACTACCACCAAAAACACAAATACCGACACCAACAACAACATCCACCAATAATACCACAAACACCTTCCAATAATACCACGATAGTCAATAAAACACTAAGACAAATACTAGGGTTTTCTCGGGTGCTTCCTATTTTTTTAGCATCAAAACACAAAATTGTTAACCTATTCTCGAAGATAATACAACTAAAGTTTTCTTTATCATCATTAACTAAAAATCCCTAATTTTTAAAATAAAGAACAAATGCTAAACTTTTCTCGAACTCTATTACCTACGAAGACAGAGAAAGCAACGGATACAGGTAAGAATGAAGTCAAAAATAACAACTATATGGTCGGAAATAGAAAGAAAATTGGTTTGTTTTGAAGGGTTAAGCAATATGTTGAGTAATTGTCTGTATTGTTAAGAAAGAGAGAGATAAACAAGAACTTGAGATTTGAAATGAGGAAAAGTTTTTCCTGAGAATGTATAATTTGTATGGGTTGATTTATAATTTTGGAAAAGAATAACAAATTTTGAAATTGTTAATTTGGTCCGAATTGATCTTAATTAATTTTTAAAACTTCAAAAGATATAGTTTTTAAAATATTAAGTTAATGAGAACTCATTTAAACTCAGAGTGATTGATCGACGACTCGGGTTGGGATGAATGCAATACCAACACCAGGCTAATACAACGATGCAATTGAAGTTGTTGACCCTGTGAGCTCATTCATTCATCCCTTGTTCCACCTAAATCAATGTAGGTACTATTAATTTTGAAATTAAGTTAATGAGAACTCATTTCAACTTAGAGTGATTGATCGATGGCTTGGGTCAGGATGAACACAATACCAATACTATTGAAATGCAACGACTCAATTAAAGTTGTTGTTGATCCTGTGAGTTCATTCAGTCATCCCTAGTTCTACCTAAATCAATGTGGGTACTATTATTAATCTTAACAATAAGTTAATAAGAACTTATTTCAACTCAGAGTGATCGATCGATGACTCGGGTCGGGATGAATGCAATACCAATAACACGCAAATGCAATGACTCAGTTGAAGTTGTTGTTGACCTTGTGAGCTTATGCATTCATCCCTAGTTTTGCCTAAATCAATATAGGTACTATTATTAATCTTAAAATTAAGTTAATAAGAACTCATTTCAACTCAGAGTGATCGATCGATGACTTAGGTCGGGACGAACGTAATACCAGTACCATGCAAATGGAACAACTCAATTAAAGTTATTGTTGACCCTGCGAGCTTATTCATTCATCCCTAGTTCCACCAAAATCAATTTAGGTACTATTATTAATCTTAACATTAAGTTAATGAGAACTCATTTCAACTCAAAGTGATTGATCGATGACTCGGGTCAGGATGAACACAATACCAATACTATGCAAATGGAATGACTCAATTGAAGTTGTTGTTGACCCTCTGAGCTCATTCATCCCAAGTTATACTTAAATCAATGTAGGTAATATTATTAATATTAAAATTAAGTTAATGAAAACTCATTTTAACTCAGAGTGATCGATCGATAACTCGGGTCGGGATGAACGCAATAACAACACCATGCAAATGCAACGACTCAATTAAAGTTATTGTTAACCCTGTGAGCTCATTTATTCATCCCTAATTCCACCTAAATCAATTGCAATGAAATTTGTTGCAACAAACAACTGAGCTATTGGATATTTTCAAACAGATAATCATATTTGTTGCAACAGATGACATATCTTATTGAATTATCAAATAGACATTTGCATCTATTGTGACAGATGGCTGGGCTATTGGAAATTTCCAAACAGATATTTATATCTGTTGTAACAGATGACATCTAATTTAGTTATCAAATGGACATTTGCATCTATTGTCACAGATGACTGAGCTGTTGGAATTTTTCAATTAGATATTTATATCAGTTACAATAGACGACATATCTATTTAAAAATCTGTTTTTTTCTTTTAATTTAAAATCAAGCTTTTGTCCGAGTAGATAAAGTAGTACTACTAAAGGAAGTAAAAAATGTTTTTTGGATAACTCAAAAATCAAATTGAGTAGTCTTGTCTTGTCTTTTCAATGTCATCCATTTTCTTCCTCGTACCACTCAAATTATTAATGAATATTAATTAATGAATATTAAAACCTCTAATACTTTCTCCATTTTATATTAGTTGGCCCTTATTGACTTGACACACCCATTAAGAAAATACTATTAATTTGGGGTTTATTTTACCAAATTAGCTTTATTAATTATGCTTTGAAAATATAAATTTGAATAAATATACTTTGGTTAGTCATTTAATATTAACGGTAGTACATCTAGAAATTAGAATTATCTCATCTCTCCTTCAGTCCTAAATTTATTTTATCTGTCTCTCATCTTTTTATTTCTCTCCTGTTTAGGGTTATCACGACCTTTTTTCTCTCATCTTTCTCATAAAGATCCTTTTGGATCTAAACTGATCCATATATTAGATTCCTCGACTGAAATTATTGTTTTAATCTCCTTTTGACATTAAGGTATGGTTCACTATTACTATTTCATTCTCGTCTTCTTCTTTGCAAGTTATTTACAACTAGTTTTTATTTAATTACCATTTACCCATATCATATTTATTTTAAAATTTTAAGGAACTTTAATTGTTGAATAAACAAACAGAGAATTTTTATTATAATATGCAAAAAAGTCATCTGTTGGGAGAAGTTTAAAAGCCTTGTTGATGGTATTATTTTTTATATATATTTTGTTTGTTTCTTTGTTGTTGATGCTATTATTGATGTTTTTGGTGGGGTTGGCATTGTTGGAACTTGTGGTGTGGTGTTGTTAATGGTTGGAACATAGGATGTTGCTTTTTTGTTGTTGATGATGTTGTTGGAACAAATGTTGTTGTTTTCTTTGTTGTTGATATTTTTTATTTGTTGTTTATGCTATTGTTGATGTTTAAATTGATGGAGAAACTATTGGAACAAAATCAATCCACCAGGAAGGCTGGTTTGATGTATTCCAACAGACTCCACATCTATTGTAACAGACTCCACATTTGTTGCATCAGACTCCACATCTGTTGCATCGAACTCCATATCTGATGCAACAGACTCCTCATCTGATGCAATAGGCTCTACATATATTGTAAAATATGGATAATGTTCTTTCTGTGAATTAATTTGTTTTTCTGTTCTTGTAGATAAAAGGAACTAAAAGTTGATCAACTTTTGCCTGGCCATCACAAAAGGCTGCAGTAAATATGGGTTTGGAGGAATAAGCTGCATCCAGATGGAACCACTTTATATATGGGAGGTATGTATTACTAATAATGTTATCGTGGATACACACATAAAGTACACTGATTTTTTGAATGCTAGTTTTACCAATTAGTCATAGATCATTCAAACAAGATATCTGTAATTTTACAATTAAGTTTGGTAGGTCTGAATTGGTAAGGATGAGGGACCATGAATATGGTTCTGATAACCTGTTAAGATTTAATATCGGTTGTTGCTCATGTTTATTTATCAAGCATTGTAAAGGGATCTAGTTTTGGTGTCGTTGTAATTAGATTCAATAGCGATTGGACTAACTTTTTGGGTGCATCAGACTCTGAGAAGGCCTTCAAAGCCTAGAACTCCATCTAACAAGAATGGAAAATCAATATAGTTATTGCCCTAACCAAAATTTATTTGATTGGGTTGCTTGTGGTGATGATTATACACCAGAAGCTGTGGTAGAAGAATGACTTCAAGGGAAAATGAGTGGTTGATGAAAGACTATCTAATCTAAGAGCTAATTGAAGAGGATACATAGGGTAGAAAGTAATTTCTAGAAAATCTGGCTGATGGAATTATCTTAAAACATGGGAAATCTGTATCAAGTGCAAATATGAAAGTGTATCGATAATGTAAATTCGTTTGTTGTCTTTCTAAGAGAAAAAATAATGCAGATGGTCACTTTTCTAGGGAGCTGCGACTAGGTAGCGTGGTCGGTATTATCACCTAGATAGAAAATAGCAGAAGAACAAAAAAGCCGCCTTAAGGGAATCGAGGGTTGAAATGTTATACAGTAAATCTAGAAAACTTCAGCCAACAGCAACTACAGTTAAAGTAAGAAATCTAAGTGAAGGTGGCAGTTTCTAAATTTTAAATTGCATCCCATGCTTTCTTATTTATGGTTTCGATCAGGTCCACTGCTGTTAACCTGATCAAAACCACAAACCTGATTGAAATTCAAATTGAGTGTAACTACTTCCTTAGCAATAAAGTTAGAATTGATTGTATTTTCTAGCCTTAGAATGATTTCAACATTCCTTGGAGAAGATCAGAGGCTTGCTGTAGTATGCGAATCCCAATAACTTTCAAGCTTGCCTCCAGCTTGCCAATTTGGTCTTCAAGTTTGTCGTTGCCATCTTTGAATTTGGTATAGAGTTCCTGATCTCTTGTGAGCTCAATCAGGAACACTTCCTTCAAAGTTATGGCATTGTAGAATCCCTTCAAAACACCTTCTTCAAAAGCCTTCAAGGATGCATAAAGGGTCGTTGTGTATATTTTTAGGTCAAAATGTGTTGATCCACAGTAAAGATGTGGTCCCAATAGTTAAATAGCTCACTTTTATCGAGTGTTAGTTAATGCAGATTGCTCAACCAACCTTCAAGGGTTTTGATAAATTAATTAGCAAGGAGTTATTGATCTAAACTATCTCTACTAAGCCTATCAAATGTTACATAACTACAAGTTTGTTAACTTATTAAAACCTTTGCCCGAGTTAGTGAACAGATTAAACAATCTCAATATCTCAGCCTTTTTTCTAATCTCTCTTCTCCTATATAGAGGACAACATATCCACCATGCAAAAGTCTACACTATTTCCAGAAATACTTGCCATAGCGAACGTCTTTATAAGGCTTGATTATTAGCCTTTCAATATCACTTTTATGACTTTCTTGATGTCTTTTCCAATTATAGTGGAACTAACAAAAAAAACTAAGTACAATTTATCGATATGTCCATTCCAATATAATTTCAAAAGACGTCTAGAAAGTCATAAAAGTGATATGGAGAGATTAGTAGTCATGCTTTCTATAGAATTTCGTTGTGGCAAGCATTTCTGGCGACGGTGTAGACTTTTGCATGATGTATATGTTGTCCTCTATATAGGAGAAGAATGATCAGTAGAAAGGTTGAGATAGGCTGAGATATTGAGATTGTTTAATCTATTCACTAACTCAGGCAAAGGTTTGGCGATCTTGCCCCTCTTTGCTTATCTTGTGCATGCAAATGTGAAAAGTGCAAGGTAAAATATGAGGGAGTGATTAATAATGTTAATGAATTAACTGCTGATGTAAAGGAATTGATATCTAATAGTAGTGTTATTCGATCAAAGAGGATTTTAGTTTCGTTAACTCTATTAGATATTAAGGCTGAGAGGAGAAAGAAAGCAATTTCCAAGGCATTATCAAGTATTCGAAAAATAAAAATTTCGGATCTAAAAAAGGTGAAAAGATGAAAAAGAGAGGAATAGGAAGGAAAAACTAAATTCTAGATTTAGTTCATCTTGTCTCGTTATGTCGAGTTACTGAGTTACTCCATCTAATTTTGAGAGCTTTTTCTTTTCAGGATGGTGAGGAAGGAAGAATCTCCCCATCATTAGCTAATACCAGAAGCAAGACATTCGATGTTATTGAACCACCAAACTACCCTGTGTAGTTTGATAATCCAGAAGACGTCTTTGCCCAAGTTAGTCAACAGATTAAACGATCTCAATCACTTGGTTTTTCTGCTGATCAATCTTCTCCCATAGAGGACAAGATATCAATAGAACTTCTTGACATAGAAAAAGCTAATATCGAGAGATTACTGATTATGTCTTCTCAAGACTTGCTTCTACCAGAAAACTGTTCGGCATTGAGTGCCACACTATCTATTTATGCTGCAGCACTAGATTTTCCAATAGATATAGTGTTTGTTGCAACTTGCTAGTCATACATTTATTCAATTTCATCGAGAGCATTTGATTTTTCTTAAAACTTCTTGGCCAAATTCAATTTTTGCTCTTGGATTGCTTCTCTTTTTTTCTTTGTGTTCTTTAAGCTGGCTCCAAACTTAATTTTTGCTCTTGAATTGCTGGTCTAGATTCATACAAGAAGATTCATATCGAGTCCTTTCAGGAACTTAAAAGGAAGTTTGATGAACTCCAGAAGGATTTGACCGACTTCGGAGCAAGGCTGAGGAGGGCCCTACTGCTCTCGGATGAAAATTATCTGGTTAACAATAATAATAGTAATACTAATAATAATAGTAATGATAATAATAATAATAATAATAATAATAATAATAGTAGCATTAATAATTATGTTATGTTTTTTCTTTCTTTTAGCGTGTGTATTTTCCCTTTTTATATCCGATCTACCTATAAGGGAATAAAAAATCTATGTATATGTTTGGTTTGGTTTGGTCAACTTTGAATTTCTAATTCTTATTTAATATTTAATTATCATTCTATATATTTCCTATTCTCAAAATGTTGATGGTTGGAGGTAGGGACTAAATGATATACATAATTTAATAAATAATAAGGATCTAAATGATATACATAATTTATAATCGTAAAAAAAAGATTATTTAATTTATAAAAAGTCACAACATTGGATTAATTAAGTTATATGATGATGCTTGTTAAGAAAACGGTGAATAGTCGTGACTGTGACTTTTTGTTTAAACACATTCAACAAACAAACCAAAACAGACAATGCTGCTGATGCATCAAATTCCTCATTTGTTGCAACTGATGAATCAGTTGTTAAAAGAAATCAGAAAAGCTCCTAAAACAGATGGTCAATTTGTAGTATCAGATGGTATATCTGTTGCAATTGATGGGTTATCTAATGCAACAGATATACAATCTGTTTCCATAACTCAATAAAAAAATGATTATTATTTTATTAAGGAAACGGTTATTGAAAACCAGGTGTCTTTGATTTTTAAATTGAGAAAAAGGTTATTTAAATTTAAGAACTAATTAATAATAATAAGCTAAAAAGTCATGACTTGTCACAATAATAAAAACTCTAGTTTGATTTAATTAAGTCATTTCTTTTCATAGAAAACAATAAGGAAATAAATGATAAACACAATTTAAACCGTAAAAAACTCACCAAAAATATTCTTGTTTTTAAATCTGTATTATCAATTTATATAATTAAAAAGTCAACAAATTTGGATTAATAATATGATGATAATTTAAAAAAAGATATATAGATTTTATTTTGCAACAGAGAGATTATCTGATACAACAGGTTAACTATTATTCCAACGGATGATATAAATCAGTTGTCACAGATGAGTTATCTGATGCAACAGATATATAATATGTGGTCACAACTCCATATAAGAATGGTTCCTGGATGGAAAGAACTAATTATTAATAATAATAAGTTGAAAAGTCATGACTTATCACAATATTACTTAATTTAATTAAGTCATAACTTTTTACAGTAATCAAGAATGTCATTAATAAATGGAGGTAAACAGTTGTGCCTTTGAATCTGTTTTATTAATTTATATAACTAAAAGGTCAAAAACTGTGGATTAATAATATGATGATAATTTTAAAAAAAAGATAAATAGATTATATATTGGAACAGATATCATGAAATCCCCATGTATGTACAAGCTTATGCATATCACATCGTTTGATGAAGTGCTTCAATATATGAATTATGAATTGTGTTGTTGGTCATGTGTTCAAGTAAGCCATGCTATGGCAGTTTTTTCTCATCGAATCCTAAGGGTACTTGCACCTGAAAATTTAGTTGTGTGCCTAGAGCCATGTCATTTTTTCACGATACTCTCAGTCAAGCTATGACCCGTAGAACTCAGTCAGTCATGTGACTTAGAAAATCTCAAAAATCTCAGTAATCTTAGTAGTTCAGTAATCTCAGTGATCTTAGTACTCAGTATTCCCAGTAAGTCTCAGTAACCTCAGTACTCACAGTCAGTCCTCAGATATCAGTAGCATTTCGTCGGTCAACAGAACTCAGTAAATTTGGTTTAGCTTCTGTAAACTATACCATTAGTATCTGTTCAGTTAATCAGTTCAGCACAATTAATTAGTTCAGTGTCTATTCAATGGAAGTAGGAATTAGCACCGAGTGAACCTAAGGATGGGAAATCAACTGTTATTTGAGGGTGCGATTCATAGAAGCAATCCTTGTGTTTCCAAACTATGTAGCCAGCATTGGTTGAGATATTGTAGCCTGCTATATGAGGGTAGATGAGGTGGCTTAACCTGTTATATGAGGGTTCCCACCATTATCATTAGATTTACCTATTATATGAGGGTTACTCATAAGTTGTCCTTACCAGTGGCGCGGTATTGACACCCTTCCAATCAGGGCACAGATTTAACCCTAGCTTAATAATTATAGCACAATTGGGGCATGTTCTCCTTACGTGTGGCGCGGTATTGACACCCTTCCAATCAGGGAATAGATTGGACCCCATCTTAGCTATTATAGCACAATTGGGGCAAGTCGGTTAGTTGACTGTAACACCCCAAATTAAGAAGGAATCCCACATCGGCAAAACACAGGAGGGATGCTGGGTATATAAGTGAGAAAGCCTTACACCCTAGTGATGTATTTTAAAGTTATGTGGGCCTGGGCCCAGAGTGGATAATATCACTAGTTGGTTGGGTAGAGACAGGGGTATCTTGGGCCTGTGTGGTTTGGGATGCCCGTCGCGGCTAGGCCCTGTGTGGTTCGAGTCGTGACAGAATGATATAAGAGCCTTTCCTGTGTCATCCTTGTCAATGTGGGCCAAAGTTCAAAAACTGAGTGTAGGTGAATGCCGGTAAGGCAGGGCAAACCTCAGTCCTGAGTGAAGACAAATCCCATTCGGTGGGGCAAACCTCAGCAAGGATGCTGAGTCCATAAGGGGGGATGTATGTAACACCCCAACATAGGAAGGAGTCCCACATCAGCAAAACACAGGAGGGATGCTGGGTATATAAGTAAGAAAGACTTATACCCTAGTGACGCATTTTAAAGTCATGTGGTCCTGGGCCTAGAGCAGACAATATCACTAGTGGGTTGGGCAGAGACAGGGGTATCTCGGGCCTGTGTGGTTCGGGATGCCCATCGCAGCCAGGTCTTGTGTGTTTTAGGTCGTGACAATGACTACTTCCCACAGTCTCAGTTATATTCTCAGTCTCAGTAAAAGAACTAAGATAGTTAATCAGATTTCAGGATTGTTAGATACAGTACGACTCAGATAGTTCCATTAGATTCGTACTATCAGATACAGTCACTCATGTTATTAGTTATATCAGTTCTCAAAACTCATGTTATCAATTTCAGCTTCAGGACTGTTAGATACAGTCAACCAGACCAGTTCTTCATAATCAAAACTATCAGACACAATTATTCATGTACTAGTAACATAGTATCAGTCCCTCAGTATTCACTAATATAGTATCAGTCTTTCTCACTCATCAGTGAATCAGATGTCTATATCAGTAAACTCAATAGTTAAAACTCAGTATTCAGTTCTATCACGATCTTTGTTACAGTTACATAGTTATGTATGCATTATCACCTTCATGTTAGTCAGTCAGTTAGTATTGTTCATGCATATGAACCATTTGTATTCAGTCTACCTCACTTGCATACTAGTACATTCAAAGTACTGATGCATTTGCGTTATGGTGTCTTATACTATAGATTTAGAAGCATGAGCTCTAGAGAAGCAGTAGCATCCCAGTTCAGTGATCAGAGTTAGCAGTCAGTCCTCATCCTTTAAGGACATGATGATCATATTACTATTTATATTTTTAGTTTATTTCAGTAGTCGGAGTTAGTTGGGGACATATCCCATCAACTCTTTATTCAGACAATTTTGAGGCTTTCAGACAATAGCTTGTCAGACAGTTATTTAAGATTTGTTTTGGTATTGTTATACCACTTTCAGACATTGATTTATCAGATGTTTATCCAATTTGAACCTTATGACCTTTTAGTACATGTTTCCACATTTATACAGAATATTATGTAGTGATTAGGTATAGATATCAGTCATGGGTTAGCTTGTGGTCCTTCGGGGTCATGGGCACCATGTAGCATTTTGGTTTAAAAAATTGGGGCAATACAAACTTGATTTATAATATTTTGGTGGATACCGAAATCAAATTTTATCATAATTAGGTGGTATGTATCTCATTCTTCTAGATTTTAAATGAATTATTAATTTTGCCTTATTTCTAGATATTAAGGTATTAAGTAAGCTAATCTGTGGGGGTTTTCTTTTGTTTTATTTAACTTCTTATACTCTTTGTAATAACTAGTTAAACTTCTTTTAATTTCTCTAAAATCTTGTGTATTTTTAAATGGTCTTCTCATCTTTAACAAATAAGTAACAACATAGTTAACAAGATAAAGTAATTAAGTTAACATTTCTAACATTTCTCATAATTAACACATATCTACTTGTACATTTTTTAAATAACATGGCTCTGAGATAGTGCGGGTAACTTAACATAGCTCTGATAATGCTATGTCATAGCATTCCTTAGTTATTTATTTTAATTTTATTAATTCTTCTATATTATTTTTAAGGTATACTATATGTTCCATACTTCTAGTTTTTATGTAGTCAAGTAGATTCTTTTTCATAAGTATTTATGTTAATCTTATTTGCTCCATATCTTTTCTCCAATATTCTAAGTACTCGTAGTTTATCATTTTATCTTACGGTAGTTGTAAGTAATCTTACAAATTTCTATGTAATAACTTATTCTAATTGTACTATATTTGATATGTAATTCTATGTTATCTATGTGATTCATTAACATTTGTTGTTCATTTATAGTTTGATATATATTATCATTTGTATCACCTTTTTCTAAGGTTAATTTTATTCTAAATAATCTTTCTTCTAATTGTCTTTTTTATCTTTTAAGAAGATTCCTGTAATTAATTTCTTCATAGAGCTAACTTTGCCTTTCTCTAAATCTTCTAATATATTCTAACATTTTTAATTTTTATAATATCCATCTAAATAATAATTATCTAGGTATGAATAGTATCTATCATCATCATTTAAGTGTATTCATTCTAATTCATCTTCTATCCAATTTTCATCTCCAATATCAAATACCTTTCCCATATAATTTTCTTTATATCTATCTCTATATCCTTAAGTACATATAAAACATGTATCTTAAATTCATGTATCATTTCTGTGTGTAAGTAAATATTTACTTTTCATATGATGCTATTTTTCAAAATATTCCCTCTAATCATATACATAACAAAAGATGATCATCTTAGATCACTATATACTAGATTATTCTTAAATAACATGTTATTTGGTCACTATTAGCTTGGTAATCTGGATTCATTTTTCCTAAACGGCGCCTCTACTCTGGTTACTCCCCTATCATGGCTTCCTTGGCTCACCGGTTTAACCGTTAGGATGACATAGTTCTTGAGAATTTTTATCCTCTTTCACTTTGCTAATAAACTTCTTAACATGCTATTCTTCGAATAATTCTACTATAAATTAACTAATATGAGCTTATTTTATTATATCACGATTGTCAGAAATTTATGAATTTAGCTATTCATAATTATAAATGAAAATACCTGTTCTGGTAGATTTGATAAATCTGTGCTTTTCTCATCCATAGCTTAGTATAAAACTAAATATATTTATTGATTATATGAGAGAATATTTTTTGTATATAAGAAGGCGGCTTGCTCTTTGTAGAAAAACTTGCCTTAACTTAGCAAATGCTTCTGCTATTTATAACCTAAAAAGAGAAAACACGTATACTATTATATTGTTCCTACTTTACACTTGTTATCTTTACAAAAGACTTTACAAAAAATCTAAAGACTATTCTACAAAAAGACAAAATTAATAAAGACTAAAGTTATACAATAATGGCACTTTGCCAAAGAAAAGTCAAAAAGCTTATGAAAAACTAATAAATGCTAAAATAAACGTGTCCAAAGTCAAGAAAACTATTCACATGTCACTTTCTTTCATAACTTTTACTATCTTGTCTCTTTTCTTTTGTCTTTATTTCTCCATTGCTCTGTTACCTTCTATCTTCCATCTTTCTTTCAGCTGGCGTCCTTATCTCATTTATTCTAGTTGAACTTCTGGAATTACATTATTTTCTCCATTACATTTTGAACATAAATGGTCTGGATATTTATGCCCTATTATTTTACAATATCTGGTCAATAATTCATCTGAAATAACTTTTTCTCTAATTGCTCCGGTAATTGTTTTTTCTATGGATTGACCAACGTCATAATCCATTGCTTAACTTCTTCTATATCTTTTTGTCTTAACTCACTTGAATTTGAATAAATCATTAGATGATCTCTTGAATAATAACTCCATATCGGATCCCCATTTAGGTAGTTATTTGCTAATTCTTAGATAATTGTGGATATTCCAATAATTGTTTTATTAGCATAAAAATATGTTTTATCTATTTTGGATATTTTAACTTGTTGTTCAATATCTTCGGGTAAGATCATATCTCGGGTCATTCCTATCTTCACAACTTGTATAATTGGTTTAATTTCATCATGCAATATCTCTACCGGTGCCATATAGAACTTTACAAAAAATAGGTTGCCTTTGGTTATCTTTTTATAAGTGGTAATTGCTTTATATATTTCTGGTATAGCAGATAATTCACTTCCGTCCTGGTTATATACAATATTGAGTAACCCATAACTGAAATAGGTTTTAACTAGATTTGGGTTAGTTTTTGGTAATACAATTAACTTATTGTATCCTTGTAGCTTTTGGGTTATATAATCTGTATTTGGTTCTTAGATATTTATTGCTCTGGGTCTAAGGTTTAAATGTGTTTGTATTTTGTGGATGTTTTCAATATATGATTTGGTTATGTGATTATAGGATTTATTTTCTTGGTTTAGGCTTTCTAGATATGTGGTCGTTTGTAGGGGTATGAACAAAGGGTCTTTTGGTGCTTTTGGTTAATATGGCATATCAAATATTTTGTTTAGGTTCATATTTAGGTTCCTTCTAACTCCTTTGCTTATACCTGCAGAAGTAGATTGATAAACTTATGGGTTTTTTGGAGTGTCCCAACGTCTTCTTTTATCTCTAGAATTTTATTGTCTTCCTATCGACATAGCTCTGCATACTGCTGAGTTATCTGAGTCATAGCTTCAGACTTCAGTTTAACTTCATTAGTCTTTAGCTTTTTATCTTATTTCCCATACTATCCACTTTCAGTGAAAGGGTAGTTAGGGTTTTAAGTATCCTTTCTAAAGTATCGTCTTCTATAATATCAGTTTAGGTAGCGTTGTCTTGATATGTAATCTGTAATAACATTCTTGTTAGTCTTGATTACTTCAATTGTTAATTTAAAATTTAATATATGTAATACTAATCTCTGAATTTCCTTGGTTGTAACTGAATTTTGTATTTTTCTTGTTAACCACAATCGTACCTATGCGTTATCTGTTCGTACAATGAACTTGTTATACACAATATATGGCTCAAATGCTAATAAACATTTATATAATAAGCATAATTCTTTTCTATTTATTTCCCATTTTATTTCCGTTTCATTAAACGTTCCTGAGTAGTATCTACAATGATGTTCTAATTTTTCTTCTTCATATCTATATTTAAGTACTCCTCCATAACTATACTCACTTACATCTTCTTCTACTCTATATGTAAATTTTTTTTTTCGTCTGGAAATTGTAATTTTTCTAATTCTTTACAAAGTATTTTTATTTTCTGAACTTGTTTTTTATCTTCTTCATTGTAACTATACTCTACATCCTTTTTAAATTTTTTCTGTAATGGATTAAGGTTTTCTGCAAATCTTGGTATATATTCTCTTACTTGGTTTACTAATCCTAAAAATGATTGTAATTTCTTTTTTTTATCTAATTCTTCTTTTGAATTTATTGTTTTTGTTACTATATATTGTTGCATTTTTACTCCACTGTTATCTATTTGTATCCCTAAAAATTCTATCTGATTTTACATTATTTCTGCTTTCTTTTCACTTAGACTTATTCTTGATTTTCTGTTATACCTGCAAATTGCTCTAGTAATTTTAAATATTCCTCTTTAGTTTTTGTATATAATAATATATCGTCTATGTATACTACACAATTAGGTAACTGTTTGAAATATTTATTCATAAAATGTTGATATCTACCTGGAGCATTTTTTTATCCAAATGGTAATACATTCCATTCGTAAAATCCTTGTGGTACTTTAAATGCAGTAAATTTTTTAGATTCTTTTTCTAGCTTTAAATGGTAAAATTCTGATTTACAATCGAACTTACTAAATTAGTTATATCCTTGTATCTGTCTTATTTTTAATATCTTATTTGGTATTGGATAGTTATATGTCATAGTTTTTGCATGTAGGTTTCTATAATCAATGGCCATTCTACTTTTTCCTCTTTTCTGTTCACTATGTTTATTTACTATAAATGTTGCGTTATTGTGTTTACTATTACTTTTTTATATGTATTTTTTTTTCTAATAATTCATCTATATGCATTTCGAATTCATTGAAATCATCAAAGTTATATGTTAATGGTTTTGGGGTTATTATACTATTTTTATCTATTAGCTCAATTCTTACAATAGTTTTATGTTTTTCCAATCCTTTTAATGGATCTTCACTATATAGTTGTCTTATTTTTTTCTTTATTATTTCTACTTTATCTATTGAAAATATATTTATTTCTTCTTTATTTATTGAAAATATAACTAGTTCTATTGTGTCTTCAGTATTTTTTATATTTTCTAATTTTTGTGTGATTTTTTCACTTCCTTTTATCCAATTAGTTTTCTTTCTTGTTTAATTAATAACTCTTTTTGCTCTTACCTTTTGTTTACATGGTGTTGTACACCACCAGTGTGTTTTAGTTATTATATGTGGATATAGTTTATCTAAAAACGGCATTCCTAAAAGCATATCTTTTGATGTTAGTTCATAATTATAGATCTCTTCTATTGTTATTATCTTATCCAATACTTATATTTTTATATTTCTTGCTTTATAGTTAGTTAAACTTCCTTCATTATTAAATCATTTGACTACTATTGGTGTTTTTAGGTTTTCCCATTTGTCTTCTGGTAAACAATTATATCTACATAAGTTGGGTTCTGCTCCTGTGTCGATCATAGGTGTATAATATCTATTATAATATCCTTCTACTATTATCTTCATAAGTACATATATTTTCATGTTAAAGATCTTTTTATTAGTAATCTTTCATTATTGTAGGTTATGGTTAATTGTGTATGTTCTATACTGTAGGGTTTTACTTGTTCTAACCATTTTATTCCTAATATTATGTCTGCTTTTTGCATATCTTCTTTTATTTCAAATTCTATTTTTACTTTTCTAACTCCTATTATTATTTCCTTTTCTGTTGAATCTTTAATAGTTATTAAAATTCTTGGAAGATCTAGGCATATATTACTATTAGATTTTATTTCTTCATTTTTCACTAGGTATTTTACTATATGATTTTCTTCTTGTCCTGTATTTAGGAGTATTAAATATACTTTTTCATTTACTGTTTCTGTTATATAATATTTAGTTTAATTAACTACTGAAGTTATTTCATAATTTATTCTTTTCGATGATCCTAATGATTATGTTTTTTCAAATGCTATCCTTTTTGTTGTACTTATTCTATCATTTATTATTTCTAAATCTTCTTCTATATCCATGTCTTTCTAACTATAATCGTTGTTATCAATTGTTTTTACAAATTGTTCAGAAGGACTTTCTATTTGTATTTTATTAATTTTATGTTTTGTTGTTAAAACATATAGATTTATACATCTTGCTGTAAATATTTTACTTCCTGGGGTTAGTTCTAGTCCTGATATTTTCTAATATAATATGAATGATTTATCTATTTTTTTATTTGTTATTGGTACTGAATAATTCACACTTATTATAAATTTAAATTTTTGGTATATTAAATTTTCTCTTATAACAGTTATTATACTTTTGTCTATTGGTTTTATAATTCTATCATCTGCTAAATATAATTCTATTAGTGTATCTATTCCTTATCTAAAACATGATTTTATTAATATTTTCGTTCTTCCAAGGTTTACGTATTTTATTGGGTCTTTACTTTTTATATCATTTATTTATTTATTTATTATTCATTTTGTTACAGTGGTATACTAGCTCTACCTTTTGCATATCTACAGTCTATTACATGTTTTTTTTGGCTTACTACGTAGTATTCTTCTTTTCGTCTACTAAATATGTTTTTTATTGTTGGTATTATAAATATTTTTTCTGCACTTAAATCTAATTCTTTTCCTTTTATCTCGTCAAATATATTATTATCAAATATTATTTTCTGATCTGTTCCTTCTTCATTTAAATATTCTTCCTTTGTTATTATTTTTATATCTTCTTCAGTCATTTATTCATCTGATTTACTATCTATTTCATTATCTGTTTCATTTTCCGAAATTTCATATATACTATCGTCACTTTCTTATTCGTAATCTATATAATCTATTTGCTTTTTCTGCATTTTCTATCCTTATTTCTAATATTTATTTCTTTTTGGGGACTTTGGACATTTTACAATCTCTAGCTAAATGTCCTAGTTTTCCATAATTATAACGGGTACTTTCTTTTATAGATTTTTTTTTCTATAAGGTCTTTTATATTTATAATTTTTTACATAATATCTTTTTCTTGGTTTCTTATATTTTTATTTCGACTTTCTGTACTTTTTATATTTCTTATGTCTTTTCCTTTTCTTATAATATTTTTCTTCACATCCAAATTGGGTGCTATTTTGTCCTTGAACATGCTAAATTTCTTATTAATTTTTTTCCATTTTTATTTTTATTTTTTGTATTTTTCACATAGATTTCTATACCATTATTGTAGAAATTTTATTCTTGATCCTAGGGTATCTACTATATTTGTTTTATCCCAACTCTTTATTATTTTTGAACTAATGGTTCAAGTAATTTACTAAAATATAATCTTCTTACTTCTTTACTTTGTTCGGTATTGTATGCTCCCTTATAGTAGTAATCTTTAAATGCACACGTATATTCATCTATATAACACATATTACATATTGCTAGTTTTAACATTAAATTCCTATTTGTATTTTTTTCTTTGTTTTGATCTTCTTCTTCTGTTTCCATACTGCTAAATTCGTCTTTTATAGCTATTTCATATTTTTTTAAATATGTATATAGGTGTTAGTTTAGTTACTGTTGTAGTTTAGATACTGTTGTTCCTTCCGTTTTTTTATCAACCCTTAATACCTTTTTACTATCTTTAGTTAAATTTAAAAACCATAATTTTGTTGTTCCTATTAGTATTCTTTCTATATATTCTGGTGTATCTGTTGCATTTATACTATTGTCTAATAATTGTTTTGTTATATATCCTATCCATAATTGTATCGTTTTATCTACATCTATTACACAGTCTAAGTCTAAGAAGTTATAATTTTTATTAATTATTTGTTTTGGTGTTCATTTGTTATATTCATCCCTTAGGTTATATCTTTTAAACTTATCTTTATAATAATATGTAGGTTTTCTTATTTCTGATGTACTAGGTATTATATTTTCATCGTCTTTTTTATCAAGAGTGTTTATTTCCGTGTTTGTATTTTCTAAGTTTTCTTTATTAATTACTTCTTTTTTTCATTAATTTATAGTTTTTCTATATTTTTTAAGATTTCTGTATATGTTTCACTATCTTCTGAATCATAATTATCTGTTTCTTCAGCATCTACTGTATTTATTTCTATTTCATTAGTTTCCAATTCTTTATTTTCTAAGTTTTCTTTAAATGGATTTATCTCAATTAATAATTTTTGTTCTTTATCTTTTTCTTCTTTTTCCTTTTGTCTTTTTTCATACAGCTCTTTTAGCATTTGCAGTTCTTTTTCTAATTCAACAATCCTATTATTTTTAGTTTTTCTAATTTTTCGTATATCTTTTGTAGTCTGTTGTTTTATTTTATCTATTTTTATTCATGTCTAGTTCTTCATTTTCTCTTGCTATTCTTACTATGGCTGTTAATTTATCTTCTAATTTTAATTCTTCTTTTTCAAATATTAGGTATAAATGTTCACCTATTTTCTTATATCTTCTTCCTAATTTAGAAAATTCTATTCTTATCATTAATCCTTCATGATTTTCATTTTTTTCATCTATTATATATTCTTCTTTGTTCATTTTATCGACTTGATAGTGTATACATCATGTTCATATATGTATTCTAGACTATCTATTTGTGATTCTAAAAATGATATTTCTTCATTTTTTATTTTTATTGATTTTCGGCATACTCCAACAATCATGTTATATTGTAGTATTTCTTTTCTTATTTTTAATTCTCTTCGTTTTCCAGGCATTAATTGTTTTTAATTAACACATATCTACTTGTACATTTTTTAAATAACATGAATTTGACATCAATTGTAGGAGGGTGCGGATAGTGCGGGTAACTTAACATACCTCTGATAATGCTATGTAAAAAATGAAGAAAAAAAATCTAATAGTAATATATGCACAGATCTACCAAGAAGTTTAATAACTATTAAAGATTCAGCAGAAAAGAAAATAATAATAGGAGTTAGAAAAATAACAATAAAATTTGAAATAAAGGAAGATATGCACAAAACAGACATAATATTAGGAATAAAATGGTTAGAACAAGTAAAACCATACAATATAGAACATAAACAATTAATCATAACCTACAATATGGAAAGATTATTAATAAAAAGAGCTTTAACATGAAAATATATGTACTTATGAAGATAATAGTAGAAGGATATTATAATAGATATTATACACCTATGATAGACAGAGAAGTAGAACCCAACTTATGTAGATATAATTGTTTACCAGAAGACAAATGGGATAAGATAAAAACACCAATAGTAGTCAAAAGATTTAATAATGAAGGAAACTTAATTACCTACAAAGCTAGAAATATAAAAATACAAGTATGGGATAAGATATTAACAAAAGAAGAGATTTGTAATTATGAATTAACATCAAAAGATATGCTTTTAGGAATGCTGTTTTTAGATAAACTATACCTACATATAATAATTAAAACAAACTGGTGGTTTACAAAACCATGTAAACAAAAGGTAAGAGCAAAAAGTGTTATTAATAAAATAAGAAAGAAAACTGATTGGATAAAAGGAAATGAAAAAATCATACAAAAATTAGAAAATATAAAAAATACTTAAAACACAATAGAACTAGTTATATTTTCAATAAATAAAGAAGAAATAACTATATTTTCAATAGACAAGGTAGAAATAATAAAGAAAAAATTAAGACAACTATATAGAGAAGATCCATTAAAAGGATTGGAAAAACATAAGACTACTGTAAGAATTAAGCTAATAGATAAAAATAGTATAATAACCCAAAAACCATTAACATGTAATTTTGATGATTTAAAAGAATTCGAAATGCATATAGATGAATTATTAGAAAAACAATACATACAAAAAAGTAATAGTAAACATAATAGCCCAGCATTTATAGTAAATAAACACAGTGAACAAAAAAGAGAAAAAAGTAGAATGGTTATTGATTATAGAAACCTAAATGCAAAAACTATGACATATAATTATCCAATACCAAATAAGATATTAAAAATAAGACAGATACAAGGATATAACTATTTTAGTAAGTTTGATTGTAAACCAGAATTTTACCATTTAAAGCTAGAAGAAGAATCTAAAAAATTTACTGTATTTACAGTACCACAAGGATTTTAGGAATGAAATGTATTACCATATGGATATAAAAGTGCACAAGGTAGATATCAACATTTTAAGGATAACTATTTCAAATAGTTACCTAATTGTATAGTATATATAGACGATATATTAATATATACACAAACTAAAGAGAAACATTTAAAATTACTAAACAATTTACAGGTATAATAGAAAATTTAGGAATAAGTCTAAGTGAAAAGCAAGAAGAAATAATGAAAAATCCGATAGAATTTTTAGGAATACAAATTGATAAAAGTAGAGTAAAAATGCAACAACATATAATACAAAAATTAATAAATTCAAAAGAAGAATTAGATAAAAAAAAAATTACAATCATTTTTAGGATTAGTAAACCAAGTAAGGGAATATATACCAAGATTAGCAGAAAATCTAAAGCATTTATAGAAAAATTTAAAAAGGATGTAGAGTATAATTACAACGAAGAAGATATAAAACAAGTTTAGAAAATAAAAAAAACCTTGTAACGAATTGCCAAAATTACAATTTCTAGACGAAAATAAAAAAATTTACATATATAGTAGAAGCAGATGCAAGTGAATATAGTTGTGGAGGAATGCTTAAATATAGATATGAAGAAGAAAAATTAGAACATCATTGTAGATACTACTCAGGAACGTTTAATGAAATGGAAATAAAATGGGAAATAAATAGAAAAGAATTATGCTCATCATATAAATGTTTATTAGAATTTGAGCCATATATTATATATAACAAGTTCATTGTACAAACAGATAACACACAGGTACGATGGTGGTTAACAAGAAAAATACAAAATTCAATTACAACGAAGAAAATTCAGAGATTAGTATTGAATATATTAAATTTTACATTTACAATTGAAGTAATCAAGACTAACAAGAATGTTATTGCATATTACATATCAAGACAAAGTGACCCGAACTGATATTACAGAAGATGATACTCTACAAAAGATACTTTAAACCCTAATTACGCTTTCACTGAAAGTGGAAAGTATAAGAAATGAGATAGAAAAGCTAAAGACTAATAAAGTTAAACTGAAGTCTGAAGCTATGACTCAGACAACTCAGTAGTGTGCAGAGGTATGTCGATCGAAAGACAATAAATATCCAGAGATAAAAGGAGACGTTGGGACACTCCAAAAAACCCATAACATTTATCAATCTACTTTTGTAGGTACGAGCAAAGGAGTTAGAAAGAACCCAAATATGAACCTAAACAAAATATTTGATAAGCCATATATATCAAAAGCACCAAAAGACCTTTTGTTCATATCCCACAAACTACCACATATCTAGAAAGCCTAAACTAAGAAAAGAAATCATATAATCACATAACCAGATCATTTATTGAAAACATCCACAAAATACAAAGACCCAGAGCAATAAATATTCAAGAACTAAATATAGATTATATAAACCATAAGCTACAAGGATATAATAAGTTAATTGCATTCCCAAAAACTAACCCAAATCTAGTTAAACCCTGTTCTAGTTATGGGCTACTCAATACTTTATATACCCAGGATGGAAGTGAATTATCTGCTATACCAGAAATATATAAAGCAATTACCACTTATAAAAGGATAACCAAAGGCAATCTATTTTTTGTAAGGTTCTATACGACTTCAGCAGAGATATTGTATGATGAAATTAAACCAATTATACAAGTTGTGAAGATAGGAATGACCCGAGATATGATCATACCCGAAGATATTGAATAACAAGCTGAAATACCCAAAATAGATATACCATATTTTTATGTTAATAAAAAAATTATTGGAATATCCACAATTATCCAAGAATTAGCAAATAACTACCTAAATGGGAATCCTATATGGAGTTATTAATGAAGAGATCATCTAATGATTTATTCAAATTCAGGAGAATTAAGAAAAGCAGATATGGAAGAAGTTAAGCAATGGATTATGACGTGGCTCAATCTAGAGAAAAAACCAATTACCAGAGCAATTAGAGAAAAATTCATTTCAGATGAATTATTGACCAGATACTGTAAAATGATAGGGCATAAATATCCAAACCATTTATGTTCAAAATGTAATGGAGAAAATAATTTAATTCCAGAATTTCAACTTGAATAAAGGAGATAAGGATGCTGGCCGAAAGAAAGACGAAAGATAGAAAGTAACGGAGCAATGGAGAAATAAAGACAAAAATAAAAGAGACCAGATAGTAAAAGTTATGAAAGAAGAGTTATGAAACAAAGTGATATGTGAATAGTTTTATTGACTTTAGACACGTAAATTATAACATTTATTAGTTTTTGATAAGCTTTTTGACTTTTCTTTGGCAAAGTGCCATTATTGTATAGCTTTAGTCTTTATTAATTTTGTCTTTTTGTAGAATAGTCTTAAGATTTTTGGTAAAGTCTTTTGTAAAGATAACAAGTGTAAAGTAGGAAAAGTATAATAGTATACACGTTTTCTCTTTTTTAGGTTACATATAGCAGAAGCATTTGCTAAGTTAAGGCAATACTTTCATGTATTGAAAGCAAGCCTTCTTGTACACAAAAAATATTCTGTCATATAATCAATAAAGATATTAAGTTTTTACACTAAGCTATGGATAAGCAAACCACAGATTTATCAAATCTACCAGAACAGGTATTTTCATTTACAATTATGAATAGCTAAACTCCTAAATTCCTGACAATCACGATATAATAAAATAAGCTCATGTTAGTTACTTTATAGTAGAATTATTCGAAGAATAACATGTTAAGAAGTTTATTAGAAAAGTGGAAAAGGAGAAAAATTCCCAAGAACTATGCCATCCTAAAAGTGAAACCGGTGAGGCAAAGAAGCCGTGATAGGGGAGTAACCAGAGTAGAGGCGTTGTTTAGGGAAAAAGTATCCATATTAGTATGCTAATAATGACCGAAGAACATGTTATTGAAGAATAATGTAGTATATAGTGATCTAAGATGACCATATTTTGTTATGTATATGATTGGAGGGAATATTTTGAAAATATCATCATATGAAGAATGAATATTTACTTATCTGATGAAATGATAGGTAAATTTAATATACTTGTTTTGTATATACTTAAGAATATAGAAATAATAGATACAAGAAAAATTATATACAAAAAGTTGTTTCATTTTAATGAAGAGTTATTAAGTTCTATAGAAAACTTACACATATATAATGATAGCTACTGCTCATATTTAGATAGTTATTATTCAGACGGATATTATACAGATTAAAAAATGATAGAATATATTAGAATAGTTAGAGAAAAACAAAGTTGGCTATATGAAGAAATTAATTACAGGAATCAGCTTAAAATAGAAAAAAGACAATTAGAAGAAAGATTATTTAGAATAAAATTAACCTTTGGAAAAGAAGATACAAATGATAATTTAGATAATATTATACATGAACAACAAATGCTAATGAATCACATAGAGAACATAAAATCACATATTAGATATAGTACGATTAGAATAAGTTATTACATAGAAATTTGTAAAATTATAACTACTATAGGATAAAATGATAAACTACGAATACTTAGAATATTGGAGAAAAGATATGGAGCAAATAAGATTAATAGAAATACTTATGAACAAGAATCTACTTGACTACATAAAAACTAGAAATATGGAACATATAGCAGATATGTTATTTATTAGAGCTATATTAAGTTACCCGCACTATCCGCACCCCCTACAATTGGTATGTTATTTATTAGAGCTATGTTAAGTTTCTCACACTATCCGCTCCCCCTACAATTAGTATTAGAGCCATGTTATTTAAAAAAAGTACAAGTAGATGTGTGTTAATTATTAGAAATGTTAGAAATATTAACTATGTTCTTTATCTTGTTAACTATGTTGTTATTTATTTGTTAAATATGAGAAGACCATTTAAAAATACACAAGCTTTTAGAGAAATTAGAAGTATTTTAACTAGTTATTACACAGAATATAAGAAGTTAAATAAAACAAAAGAAAACCCCCACATATTAGCTTACTTAATTACCTTAATATCGTGCAATGAGGTAAAATTAATAGTTCATTTAAAATCTAGAAGAATGAGATACATACCACCTAATTATGATAAAATTTGATTTTGGTATACACCAAATATTATAAATATTGTACAGATGAATAACATAACAAAATCACAAAAATATAAAGAACTAAAACAAATAATATCTGAAAAATGAAGAGAATTAAAAATAAGAAAAGAAAGACTACAATATAATATAATTGTTGGAGTATGTCAAAAATCAATAAAAGTACAGAAAGAAGAAATATCATATTTTGAATCACAAATAGATAGTCTAGAATAAATATATCAACATGATATATACATTACCAAGTAGATAAAATGAACAAAGAAGAATTCATAATATATTAAAAAATATATGAAAATCACGAAGGATTATGTAACACCCCAATTTTTCTGAACCGGAATGCTACACGGTACTCATGACCCCGAAGGACCACAAGCTAACCCATGACTGATATCTGTACTTGTATACTACATAACATATCATAAAATGTAGAAACATGAACATGAAAGGCCATAAGGTTCGAACTGAATAAGCGTCTAATAACAAAATGTCTGAAAAAGGTATGACAATACCAAAACAAGTCATAAATACTAAAAATAATTAGATCTGAATATCTAATCTGACATCTAGTCTGAAAGCCTCTAACTGAACTAAATAGGGAGTTGAAGGAACATATCTCTAACTAACTACATCTAGCAACTTAATAGTAAATGTAGCAACAATAATATCGTCCTTAAATGAGAAGGACTCACTGCAAACTCTGAACACTGGAATGCTACTGCCAATCTGGAGCTTGTGCCTCTGAACCTATGGTGTAACATAAGAGAAAGCACTATAGTGCAAATACGTTAGTACATCTAAATGTACTAAGTATACGAGTGAGGTAGGCTAAATGCAAAGGGTTATATACATGAACAATGCTGACTAATTATGAACGTAAGAATACATACATGCATACATAACTGTAACTAAACTCATGGAGATACTGACTACTAAGTCTGAATGCTGACGACATAACTTTACTGTTACTGAGGTAATGACTGTGTCTAACAGTCCTAAAACTGAATATTGATAATGTGAGCTATGACAAATTATATAGCTGATATAACTGTAATGATCGGACTAATTGATATAACCGATACTGAGTGACTGTATCTGACAGTCTAAGTTCTAATGGAACTATCTGAGTTCTGTTCTAACTAAATCTGATATCAGTTCTATCTAGGGGGTGATCTTTAAATCTGAAGATTCTGATACTGATTAATCATAGTTGAGATCAGTTTTAGCTAATGGGCGATCTTGAAGTCTATTTATAATGATAAGCATTAACTATATCTAACAGTACAGAATCTGTACTACAAAATTGAGGTGACTGTATCTGACAGTCTTGAATTTGTAACTAAAACTATGGGATGTGTTCATCTGACCGACATGCCCCAAGGTAAGCTGACTGGGGTCTAATCTCCGCCCTGACTGGAAGGGTGTCAGTACCGTGCCACCAGTACATACATCTACTATGGAGTTAGTCCTAATCTAGCGGGTTACTTCTAGGATCAGTCCTATACATATAAATGTGCTAACGGGTGACCCCTGAGTATGTCAGTCCTATCTAATAGGTGAAATCTTGTACCTATGCTAGCAACGTAGTTTTGGAACTTAGGGATTGCTTCTAGGGATCTTACTCCTATTCTAGAGGGTGAGCCCCCATCCCTAGGTTCGCTCAGTGCTAAATCCTACTCTCATGTGAAAGACACTGAACTAAATAACTAGGCTGAGCTGAATAACTAAACTGAACTAATTAGCTGAAATGATACTGATTAACTAGACTGATACAAGTTGTATTGTTTAGGGAAGCTAAAACTGAGTTTACTGGATTCTGATAACGGATGGAATATAATGAGTTCTAAGGACTGATTAAGAGTACTGAAGTTACTGAGATTTATTGTGATTACTGAGGTTACTGAGCACTAAGATTACTAAGAATACTGAACTACTGAGATTACCGAGTTTTCCTGAGTCACATGACTGACTGATTTCTATAGATCATGGCTTGACTGAGAGTATCGTGAAAACATGACATGGCTCTAGGCACACAACTATATTTTTTGGGTAAAAATACCCCCAGGACTTGATAGAAGAAAACTGACACACATGGCATGACTTGATCACAAGACTGGAGTCCACAATTCACTATATCATAAGTAGGGGATAGTATACTTCATGTATTTAATCAACACCTCAAACATAGTAGGGAAAGCATGGATATAATTTGCACACAAAATTCATATTTCTATCATCATACATACTTCATGCCATCACCATAAGAATACATAAATAACATGGGCATTCATATTTAAGTGTATCTCTAACATAGACTTGCCATTTAGATATCATGAAATCATCTAAATATGAACTTCTAACATCCTAGGAATTTTATCAAACACCTTACATGCATTCTTTAAGGCATAGGTGTATTTCATACTTGCATTAGTTCAACCCATCCAAAGTTCATGATTTTCAACGAACAATCATATATATTCTATGAAAGACATCCTTAGATACTATCTTGAAACTTGAAAAACAATCATCAACGTGTACATGCTTATATCACCACAAAAGTTTACAAAATAATATTTAAAAGCATGATTCTTGAACTCTATGAACGAATTGAATCCATAGATGAACACTACGCATACCTTAGAAAGGAAACCTTGATGATTTGCTGGAGAGTTCTTGGATTGGGAAACTTAATTCTTGATTATCTTGAAAAAACGCTTGAATCTTGCTTTTGAGAGATGAGTTTGATGGAAACCCTAATCTTGTAGTTGAGAGCGTAAGAAAGGGTTTTTGAGATGCTTAACTGAAGAAAAATGGTAAAAATTATGCCTCTTTAGGGTTATAAGTAGTAGGAGTTGAAGGAAAAGACCAAAATAACCTTATGAAATAAATTCCCAGTTGCTGCATATCATAGCTGATGACATTTGTGACAAGGCATCAAAAATATGGTAAGCCATCAAAAATGTCATGACACAGAAGCTGGATTCTGCATAAGGCTGATGACATTTGTGACATGGCATCAAAAATGTGGTAGACCATTAAAAATATTGTCACACAGAAGCTAGATTCTGGCTAAGGCTGATGACATTTGGACATGACATCAAAAATGTGGTAAGCCGTCAAAAATGTCGTCACACAGAAGCTGGATTCTGCCTAAGGCTGACGACATTTGTGACATGGCATCAAAAATATGGTAAGCTACCATGAATGTCACTACTTAGGAGCTGGTTTCTTCCTAAGGCTGACGATCTTCGTGATAGGGAGTCACAGATATAGTAAGCTACCATGAATGTCGTCACACTGTTTCCACCCTAATATGATGGAGTAAAATAGGAATAACTCTTTGCTCCGATATCGAATTTAGGCAAAATTGGTATTGCTGGAAATATAATTCAATTATCTATCTTTTGATAGGTCATGAGCTCAAAGATTCAAAGTATAATGAGAGATATGATCGTTTGAAGTTGACTATACCAATATCCTTCTCAAGAATTCAATTGGTAAGGAATGTTTTGATTTGTGTGATAGCTGGGAGTTATTTGAAGCCTTAATATACATCTAAATTAATCATAAAACTATAAAAAAACCATGATGTACTATGCATGAGCTTGGTACATCAGCTAAGGTATGAGTAGTGTTCATCTATGGATCCAATCCATTCATAGAGCTTAAGAACCATGTTTTAAATATTATTTTGTAAACGTTTTGTGGTGATATGAGTATGTACATATTCAAGATTGTTGTTTAAGTTTAAATGTGATGTCTAAAGGTATTTTCATGGATATATATGTTTGTTAATTGAAAACCATGAACTCTAGGTGGTTTAATATGGTGCAAGTATGAAACTCACCTATGCCTTAAAGAATGCATGGAAGGTGTTTGATAAAATGCTTAGGATGCTAGAAATTCAAATTTGTATGGTTATATGATGTCTAAATGACAAGTACATGTTAGCTATATACTTCAGTATGAATCCCATGCTATTGATGTATTTCTATTGTTGTGGTATGAAACATGTATGATAATGGAGATATACTATATGTACATGAAATATATCCATGCACTCCCTACCATGCTTAAGATGTTGAAGAACTACATGGAGTATAGTATCCCCTACTTATGACAATGTGAATTGTGGACTCCAATTTTATGATCAAGTCAGTCATGTTGTGTCAGTTTCCTTCCATCGCGTCTTGGGGGTATTCGTACCCAAAAATATAGTTGTATTCCTAGAGCCATATCATGTTATCACGATACTCTCAGTCAAGCCATGATCTATAGAATTCAGTCAGTCATGTGACTCAGGAAAATCTAGTAACCTCAGTAATCTCAGTGATCTCAATACTCACTCTGTAACTTTAGTATTCACAGTCAATCTCAGTAACTTCATTACTCTTAATCAGTCCTCATAACTTAATACCTTTTGTTAGTCATCGAAATTCAGTAAACTCAGTTTAGCTTCGCTAAACAATACCACTAGTATCAGTTCAGCTAATCAGTTTAGTTCAGTTATTCAGTTCATCTATGTTATTCATTTTAGTGTATTTCAGATGGGAGTAGGATTCAGCACCGAGTGAGCCTAGGGATGGGGACTCACCCACTAGAATAGGACTAAGATCCCTAGAAGTAATCCCTAAGTTCCAGAACTACATAGCCAGCGTAGGTACAAGATATCACCCGTTAGATAGGACTGACATACTCAGGGGTAACCCATTAGCATATTTATATGTATAGGACTGATCCCAAGAGTCACCCACTAGATTAGGACTGACTCCACAGCAGATGTCTTTACTGGTGGCGCGGTACTGACACCCTTCCATTCAGGGCAGAGATTGGACCCCAGTTAGCTTAGCTTGTGGCATGTCAGTTAGATGAACACATCCAATAGTTTCAGTTACAGATTAAGGACTGTCAGACACAGTAAACTCAGTTAAATAGTACAAATTCAGTATTGTTAGAGACAATCAATCCTTATCATTATAAATAGACTTCAAGATCACCCATTAGACAAGACTGATCTCAACTATAGTTAAACATTAGCAGAATCATCAGATTTAAAGATCACCCACAAGATAGGACTGATCTCAAATTCAGTTACTCCATATAAAATAAAACTTAGATAGTTCCATCAGAACTTAGACTGTTAAATACAGTCGCTCAGTTTTAGTTACATCGGTTAGGTCGATCATCACAGTTATACCTATTATATTAGTTTTCTGAACTTATGTATCAGTTATATCAGTTATTAGAATTCATGATATTAGTATTCAGCTTCAGGATAATCAGACACAGTCAACCATACTAGTTCTTCATAATTCGAACTGTCAGAAATAGTCATTCATCTATTCAGTATCTCAATATCAGTACACTCATTTTGTCAGTAATCAGACTCAGTAGTCAGTATCTCCACGAGTTCAGTTACAGTTATGTATGTATTTATGTATTCTCACATTCATATTAGTCAGCATTGTTCATGCATATAACCCTTTATATTTAACCTACCTCACTCATATACTGAGTATATTCAGAAGTACTGACATATTTGTGCTATGGTGATTTCTCTTATGTTACACCATAGGTTCAGAGGCACGAGCTCCAGATCAGCAGTAGCATTCCAGTGTTCAGAGTTTGCAGTGAGTCCTTCTCATTCGAGGACAATATGATTATTGCTATATCTACTATTTAGTTGCTAGATGGAGTTAGTTGGAGACATGTTCCTTCAACTCCTTATTCAGTTCAATTAGAGGCTTTCAGACTAAATGTCAAATTAGATATTCGGATCTCATTATTTTCAGTATTTATGACTTATTTTGGTATTGTTATACTTTTTTCAGACATTTTTTTATCATACGTTTTTTAGTTCAAACCTTATGGCCTTTCATGTTTATGTTTTCGTATTTTATGATATATTATGTAGTATACAGGCATAGATATCAGTCATGGGTTATCCTGTGGTCCTTCAGGGTCATGAGCATCGTGTAGGATTTCGGTTAAGAAAAATCAAGGTGTTACAAACTTGGTATCAGAGCCTAAGGTTCAATAGAGTCCTAGGAAGTCTGAAAGCTGTATCTAGTAGATTCTTGTACATGCGTGTGTTGTGCACCACACCTATGTGCAGGAGGCTATGAGATGTTTTAGGAATAGTTTCCCTTCTTTCAGTATTCATCTCGTGCCAGTGAGCAGTCAGATTTGTATAGCTTGTTTTCTCATCCTTGCATCTATTCATGCTATCCAAAATCTCAGAGAATATAACTATTTCAAGGTAGAACCTCCTAGTAGTTGCAAGTTCAGTTCATCTCATGCATCATGCATTAGTTTCAGACTCTGAAAGTTTAGTTGTAATCTAATGCGTAGATGCCCTGTGCATTACCCAGTATCTCCGTAAGGTAAGCGTTCTTAGAGGGACATAGCATCCCAAGAGGGAGATACCCCATTTTCTCTTAGCGCTCTCATGCCTTAGATCCTTCAATTTCTCCTTGCATAACGAAATCAATCTAGAATAGAGTGTACTCATAAGTTGACCTTCAAGATAGACCTCAGCTGTAATTTAAGTATTTAGATATTCAGTTCAGTTCATGATGTTCAGTCCATATGTCACGTAGTAGAATCAATCATGTTCTCATGTTTTAGTTCTATCTTAGTTCCTTTACCATTATATGTTCAATCGCATGTTCGTAAGTCAGTTAAGTTATGTATTCACGCATCAGATATGTGTGGTCAGCTTATCAGTACTTTTAGTCATGCACTCACGTATCATGTCAGTCATATAATCATGCATCAGATAGGATTCAACTTATCAGTTAAGCATCAAATATGTATTATAAATTTGAGAAACTCAGTTTATCGGAACACTCAGTCCTACATTCATAAATCAGCTACCCATGCATCAGATATGCATGTACAGTATGATATGCTCAGTTTTCAGTCATGTCAGCCATGAAATCATGATCAGTCATTCATGTTATATATTTGTGTAAGTTGTCTTTTCTCTCATCTCAATTAGTATAATTCAAGGACGAATGTTCACAAGGGGGAGATATTGTAATACCCCGGAAAAAAAATCCAAACCAATATTAGAGCCATGTACCAAGCTAATGCATAGTACATCATGGTTCTTTTATAGTTTTATGAGTAGGTTATATGTATATTAAGGCTTCAAATAACTCTCAGCTATCAGTCGAGTCAAAACATTCCTTACCGATTGAATTCTTGAGAAGGATATTGGTATAGTCAACTTCAAATGAGCATATCTCTCATTTTACTTGGAATTTTTTAGATCATGACCTATCCAAAGATAGATAATTGAATTATATTCCCAACAATACCAATTTTTCCTGAATCCAATATCGAAGCAAAAAGTTATTCCTATTTTACTCCAGCATGTCAGGCTGGAAACAATGTGACGACATTCGTGATAGCTTACAACATTTCTGATGCACTATCACGAAGGTCATCAGCCTTTGGCAGAAACCAGATCCTAAGTGATGACATTTATGATATCTTACCATATTTGTAGAGCCCTATCATAAAGGTCGTCAGCCTTAGGCAGAAACCAGCTCCTAAGTAATGACATGCGTGGTAGCTTACAACATTTGTGATGCCCTATCACGAAGGTCGCCAGCCTTAGGAAGAAACCAACTTCTAAGTGATGACATTCATGATAGCTTACCACATTTGTGATGCCCTATCGTGAAAGTCATCATCCTTAGGCAGAAACCAGCTCCTAAGTGACGACATTCCTAACAGCTTATCACATTTGTGATGCCCTATCACGAAGTTCATCAGCTATGATTTTTCAGCAACTGGGAATTTATTTCATAAGGGTATTTTGTTCATTTCTATCACCCTCCACTACTTATAACCCTAAAGAGGCATAATTTTTCCCATTTTTTCTTCAGTTAAGCATCTCAAAAACCCTCTCTTACACTCTCAACCACAAGATTAGGGTTTCTATCAAACTCATCCCTCACAAGCAAGATTCAAGCCTTTTTCCAAGATAATTGAGAATTAAGTTTCCCAATACAAGAACTCTCCAGCAAATCATCAAGGTTTCCTTTCTAAGGTATGCGTAGTGTTCATTTATGGATCCAATCCATTCATAAAGCTCAAGAACCATGTTTTAAATATTATTTTGTAAATTTTTTTTGGTGATATGAGTAAGTACATATTGACGATTGTTGTTTAAGTTTCAATGTGATGTCTAAAGGTATTTTCATGGAATATTGAAATACCCCAAAAAATCCAAATCAATATTAGAGCCGTGTAACAAGATCATGCATAATACATCATGGTTGTTTTATAGTTTTATGAGTAGGTTAGATGTATATTAAGGATTCAAATAACTCCCAGCTTTCAGACGAATCTAAACATTCCTCACCGATCGAATTCTTAAGAAAGGTATTGCCATAGTCAGATTCAAACAAGCATAACTCACATTATAATTGGAATTTTTGAGATCATGACCTATAAAAATATATATAATAGAATTATCTTTCCAACGATACCAATTTTACATTAATCCGATATCGGAGCAAAGAGTTATTCTTATTTTACTCCAGCATGTCAGGATGGAAACAGTGTGACGACATTCGTGGTGGCTTACCAAATTTGTGATGCCCTATCACGTAGATCGTCAGACTTAGGCAGAAACTAGATCCTAAGTGACAACATTCATAGTAGCTTACCACATTTATGATGCCCTATCACGAAGGTGATCAGCCTCAGGTAGAAATCAGCTCCTAAGTAACGACATTCTTGGTAGCTTACCACATTTGTGACGCCTTGTCATAAATGTCATCAGACTTAGGTAGAAACCATCAATTCCAGCTCCTGTGTGATGACATTTTTGACGGCTTACCACATTTGTAATGCCTTATTACAAATGTCATCAGACTTACACAAAAACTATCAATTCCAGCTCCTGTGTGACGATATTTTTGAAGGCTTACCATATTTTTGATGCCTTGACATAATTATCATCAGCTATGATTTTCAGCAACTGGGAATTTATTTCATAAGGGTATTTTGATCTTTTTCTTCACCTTCCACGACTTATAACCCTAAAGAGGCATAATTTTTCCCATTTTTTCTATAGTTAAGCATCTTAAAAACCATCTCTTACACTCTCAACAACAAGATTAGGGTTTTCTCTCAAGATTATCTCCTCAAGAGCAAGCCTAAGGAATTCTTCAAGAACCTTCAGAAATATTAGATCTCTTTCAAGATTCAATCACTAAGGTATGCGTAGTGTTCATCTATGGATCCAATCCGTTCATAGAGCTTAAAAACCATGTTTTAAGTATTATTTTGTAAACTTTTTGTGGTGCTATGAGTATGTATATGTTTTGGATTGTTGTTTAAGTTTCAATGTGATGTCTAAAGGTGTTTTCATGGAATATATATGTTTGTAAATTGAAAAACATAAACTTTAGGTGGTTTAATATGGTGGAAGTATGAAACCCACCTATGCTTTAAAGAATGCATGCAAAGTGTTTGATAAAATGCTTAGGATTCTAGAAATTCATATTTGTATGGTTCTTTGATGTCTAAATGACAAGTTCGTGTTAGCTATATACTTCAATATGAATTCCATGCTTTTCATGTGTTGGTATTGTGGTGGTATGAAACATGCAAGATAATGGAGATATACAATATGTACACGAAATATATCCATGCATTCCCTACAATGTTTAAGATGTTGAATAACTATATGAAATATGATATCCCCTACTTATGATATTATGAATTGTGGACTCAAATCTTGTGATCAAGTCATGTGAGGTGTGTCAGTTTCCTTCTATCGAGTCCTGCAGGTATTCATACCCAAAAAACATAGTTGTGTGCCTAGATCCATCTCATGTTGTCACAATAATCTCCATCAAGCTATAATCTATAGAACCCAGTCAATCATGTGACTCAGGAAACTCAGAAATCTCATGATCTCACTTAACTCTCAGATAATAGTACTACTCCGTCAGTCAACGGAAGTCAGTTAATATGTCCATATAGAGTCAGTTGAATCATGTTTAGTCTCTTCAGATGGGAGTAGAATTTAGCACCGAGTGAACCCAAGGATGGGGACTCACCTACAAGTTTTGGGTGTGTTTCTTATCAGTCATCCTTGTGTTCCAGAACTACGTAGCCAGCGTAGGTTGAGACATCTTACCCTGTTATATTAGGGTTGATAAGGAGGCTTAACCTATCAATCTAGGGTCGTACCATTTTCACTTTGAGTACTTTCCAGATAAGGGTCGCTCACAATTGTCCTTACCAGTGGTGCGGTATTGAGTCCCCTCCAGTTGGGGTAGAGATTGGACCCTAGCTTAGTTGTAATGGTATACATGGGGCATGTCGATTAAAAAGCTATCTCCCACAGTTTTAGTATCACTCTTAGTAAAAGAACTCAAACAGTTCTTCGGATATCAGTATACCAGGACTGTTAGATACAGTCAAATTCAATTATAGCATGGGACTCAGGGAGTTCTACCAGATTTAGGACTGTCAGACATAGTCGCGCAAGTTATCAGAACTATAGTTCCAGTCATGTATTAGCATATGATTTAGCTACCACATACTTACGATCTCAGTTTCTATGTATGTATGTTTGTACTCTTACGTTCATATCAGTCAGTCAATTAGCATTATTCCTGCATGTAAACCCTTTACATTAGTCTACCTCACTCGTATACTCAGTACTCCAGTTGTACTAACTTGTTTGTGCTATGGTTCTTTTTTTATGTTACACCATAAGTTCAGAGACCCGAGCTCCAGACCAGCAGTAGAAGCAGCATTTCTAGTCGTAGTGATTCAGTGAGTCCTCTTCATTCGAGGACAATACAATTTGATTTATTCATTATTATTTTTGCTAGTTATCAGTTTTATGGAGTTAGTTGGAGAAATATTCCTTCAACTCCTTATTCAAACAGTACTTAGAGGCTTTCAGATTCAGTATTCAGACTTATGTTCAGATTTGATTCTGTTTTTAGCTGTTTTGGGTATCTTTCACCCATATGTATTTTATGTTTTGATAGATTCTTTATTCAGTTGAACCTTATGGTCTACATGTTCATGTTTTCTGCATTATTACATTATATATGTAATGTACATGTATAGATATCAGTCATGGGTTAGCTTGTGGTCCCTCGGGTTTATGAGCATCGTGTAGTATTCTGGTTCAGAAAATTGGGGCGTTACAAACTTGGTATGAGAGCCTAAGATTCTATAGAGTCCTAGGAAGTCTGAAAGTAGCATCTAGTAAAGTCTTGTACACGGGTGTGTTGTGCGCCACATTTATATGCAGGAGGCTATAAGATGTTTTAGGAATAGTTTCCCTTCTTTCAGTATTCATGTCGTGCTAGTAAGCATAATCTCAAGTTAAAATCCTAGTTTAATCCGTTCTTCTCTAGTTTCAGAATATGGCCTTAAAGAGAAGAAACCAGCCAGCTCCTCAGCCCGAAGATCCTTTGGGTGAATATGTTTCTCATGCAGAGTTTAGATCCGCATTCACCACACTCGCTCAGTCTGTGGCTGCCCAAAATAAAAGGCCACCAGCTATTCCAACCACTCCAGTGGAAAATTCCACAGCATCTAGGATTCGGGACTTCACCTGAATGAACCCTCTATCTTTCCATGGGTCTAAGTCTAATGAAGACCCTTAGGAGTTCATTGACCAAGTTTAGAAGGTCATTGACATGATGGGTGTTACTTCTGTTTAGAGTTTTGAGTTAGTCGCATATCAATTGCGAGATGTGGCTCACACTTGGTACAAACAGTGGAAGTCTGAGAGGGTAGATGGCGCAGGTCTCATTGGGTGGGAGGAATTTTTCACGGCTTTCTTTGATAGATTCTTTCCCTAAGAGCTGAGGAAATCAAAAGTTCTTGAGTTCATCAACCTCAGGTAGGGAAATATGACGGTTAGGGATTATTCTCTCAGATTTACTCAACTAACCAGGTATGTCCCTCATGTGGTTGCAGACAATAGGGCTAAAATAAGCAAGTTTATGTCAGGGGTGAACAATAGCGTGGTGAATGAGTGTAGATCTACGATGTTGAATAGTGATATAACCTTAGCTAGAATCATGACCCATGCTCAGTAGATAGAGGAGCAAAAGGTTATGACTAGAGAGAGGCAGAATAAGAGAGCGAAATCAGGCAGTTTTAGTTTTGCTCAGCCTAAATCAGAGGGAGAAAATCGTTCGTAGTTTTGTCCTAAGTCAGCAGTTCCAGCCCCTTCTTCCGCTAATGCCCCATTGCCAAAGTTTAGGGACGACAACAGAGAAAGAGCACCAGGTTCTAAATCTCAAGGCAGTGTTGGCTGTGCCCAAACAAAACTCCTTTGTCAGACTTGTGGTAAGAACCACAAGGGTATTTGCAGAACCGATAGTGATGTCTATTTTGGTTGTGGTAAGCTAGGCCACAGGATTAGGAAGTACCCTCAACCAAGACCTCAGGGTCAACAAAATTATTCCACAACTCAGTCCGGTCATCCGAACCAGCAAGGTGCCACTTTTAGTGCTACTAGTGGGCAACGCCCAAATAGACCCTATGTTCTTCAGACCTGAAAGGATTAGGAAAATTCTCCTGATGTCGTTACTGGTACATTACAGATTTTCCATATTCATGTTTATGCTTTGCTAGACCCAAGTGCATCCTTGTCTTTTGTCACTCCATACAGAGTAGGCGATTTCGGAATTAGTCCTAAAATTTTAGTAGAGCCCTTTTCAGTCTCTACCCCATTGGGTAAAACTATCATAGCTTGGTGGGTATACAGGAACTGACCGGTTATGATATTTTAGAAATCTACGTCAGTATATTTAGTCGAGTTAGAGATGATTAATTTTGACATCATTCTCGACATGGATTGGCTTCATTCCTGCTATGCCATAGTCGACTATAGAAATAGGATAGTTCAGTTTTAGTTCCCAAATGAACCCGTCCTAGAGTGGAAGGGTAGCACTTCGTCTTTTATAGGTCAGCTCATTTACTACCTTTGGGCAAAGAAGATTATTTCTAAGGGATGTGTGTATCATCTCGTGCATGTTACGGATCCCAGTTCTAAATCTCCCAGCCTTGAATCAATCCCAGCGGTTAATAAATATTCAGATATCTTTCCCAAAGATCTTCTAGGCATTCCTCCCGAAAGGGAAATAGACTTCGGTATAGACCTTCTCCCAAATACTCAACCTATTTCTATTCTGTCATACAGAATGGCACCAGCAGAACTCAAGGAACTGAAAGATCAGTTGAAGGATCTCTTCGCTAAGGGATTCATCAGGACTAGTGTATCCCCATGGGGTGCACCAGTCTTATTCATGAGCAAGAAAGATAGTTCTCTCAAAATGTGTATTGATTACTATCTGCTCAACAAAAGTGACGGTCAACAACAGGTATTCAACGCCTAGGATAGATGAATTATTTGACCAACTTCAGGGTGCCAGTTATTTCTCCAAGAGATACCTCAGATCAGGCCATCATCAGCTCAGAGTTAGAGAATGTGACATTTCGAAGACATCTTTTCGTACTCGGTATAGGCACTTTGAATTTTTAGTCATGTCCTTTGGTCTTACCAATGCCCCTGCAGCTTTCATGGACTTGATAATCCGGGTGTTCAAGTAGTACTTGGACATATTCAGCATAGTCTTCATAGATGATATTATGGTCTATTCTCACACAGTGCGTGATCATTCAGACCATCTGATAATTGTTCTTCAGACTCTCAGGGATCACCAGTTGTTCACCAAGTTTAGTAAGTGCGAATTTTGGCTAAGATCAGTAGCATTCCTTGGCCATATTATTTCCGGTGATGGCATTAGAGTAGATCCTCAGAAAACCTAAGCAATAAGAAACTAGCCTCGCCCTGTCTCTCCATCAGATATCAAGAGTTTCTTGGGTTTGGCTGGCCATTACAGATGGTTTGTCGAGGGATTTTCTTCTATTGCATCTCCTATGTCCAGATTGACTCAGAAGAAGGTAAAGTTTTAGTGGTAAGAACCTTGCGAGAAGAGTTTTCAGGAGTTGAAGACTCGACTCACCTCAGCTCTAGTTTTAGCACTTCCCAACAGTTCTGATGGATTCGTAGTATATTATGATGCATCCAAAGTAGGTTTAGGTTGTGTCCTCATGCAGCATGGTAGAGTCATAGCCTACGCCTATAGACAGTTAAAGCCCTATGAGAAGAATTATCCTACTCATGACCTTGAGTTAGCAGTAGTTATCTTTGCCTTAAATATTTAGAGGCATTATCTATATGGTGTTCATGTAGACATCTTCACAGATAATAAGAGCCTTCAGTATGTGTTTTCCCAAAAAGATCTCAATCTTCATCAGAGAAGGTGGTGGGAGATCTTGAAAGATTATGACATAAGTGTCCTTTATCATCTTGGCAAGGCCAATTTAGTGGCCGATGCACTCGGTAGACTGCCCATGGGTAGTGTTTCCTATGTTGAGGATAGTAAGAAGAAATTAGCTTAGGAGATTCATCATCTTTCCAGACCAGGCGTTCGCTTAGTAGACTCTTTAGAAGGTAGTGTATCTGTTCAGAGTAGTTCAGAGTCATCTCTAGTTTCTGAGGTAAAAGAGAAGAAAGACAGGTATCCTATCCTTGTCAAGCTAAAAGAGTCAGAAATTAGAGGTTTTCTCCCAAAGGGGAGATGGTGTTCTTCGTTGTCAGGGTCGTCTGTGTGTTCCCGGTGTAGATGACTTTAGGTAGCGAATTCTTAAAGAAGCGCATGGTGCGCGATACTATATTCATCCAGGGGACACTAAGATGTACCGCGACTTATGGGAGATCTATTGGTGGAGTGGGATGAAGACAGACGTTGCAGAGTTTGTGGCGAAGTGCTCTACATATCAGCAGGTTAAGATAGACCATCAGAAACATAGTGGTTCCATGCAGGAGTTTACTATTCCAACTTGGAAGTGGGAAGAAGTTAACATGGACTTCATGATGGGTTTTCCTAGAACACATCATCAGCATGATTCAGTTTGGGTCATTGCAGACAGAATAACCAAGTCAGCTCATTTTTCTCCAATTCGTACCTCTTACTCAGCTAAGGATTATGCCAAACTTTATATCAGGGAGTTAGTCAGATTACACGGTGTTCCACTATCTATCATCTAAGATAGAGTTACCCAGTTCACCTCTCACTTCTGGAAAGCATTCTAAAAAGGTCTTGGTACCCAAGTTCATCACTAATATCACATTCCAGACAAGTCATCAATCAAATTCTATAGGTATCAACAACCTCTACTAGTTTTTTTTCACTTTTATTTAACTCATTATTTTGCCAAGCATTAAGATTTTGTTCAAATAAGGAACTCAAAGATAATGTTACTTAGCTAGTCCTCACAAGGAACCCATTATAATTCTAATAATAGAACTGGACAAAAATTCTGAATACAATCTCAATGACCGGACCACACAAGGATCTCCAAATAATATCAAATAATTAAACTACACAAGGATCCATCCACAATATGTAACGCCCCAATTTTCTAAATCGGAATGCTACACGGTGCTTATGACCCTGAAAAACCACAAGCTAACCCATGACAGATATTTGTACCTATAAACAGCAATTCATGACATAATAATGCAGAAAATATGCACAATAGGCCATAAGGTTCAACAGAAATTATGTAACATCCATATGGGCGAAAAATACCCAAAACAACTAAAAACTAAATCTGAAAGCTAAATATGAGCGTAAATCCAAAGGCCTCTAAGTACTATCTGAAATAAGGAGTTGAAGGAATATGTCTCCAACTAACTCCATAAAACTGAACTGAAGAAATAAATGAATAAATCAAATAATGTCGTCCTCGAATGAAGAGGACTCACTGCAACTCTGTACGCTGAATGCGACTACTACTGCTGGTCTGGGACTCGTGCCTTTGAACCTATGTTTTAAAATGAAAAGAAAGCACTATAGTGCAAATGGTTCAGTACAACTGGAGTACTAAGTATACGAGTGAGGTTGGCTAATGCAAGGGTTTATATGCATAAATAATACTACTGACTGATTGATATAAATGAAAGAGTACAAACATACATACATAGTAACTAAGATTGTGAGTATGTGATGGCTAAATATGTATGCTAATACATGGATGGAACCATAGTTCTGATTACATGGATTACTGTATCTGACAGCCTTGAATCTGGTTGAACTCTCTGAGTTCCATGCTATAACTGAATTTGACCGTATCTAACAGTCCTGGTCTATTGATATCTAAAGAACTATTTGAGTTCTTTTAATGAGACTGATACTAAAACTGTGGGAGGTAGTTGTTTAACCGACATGCCCCATATGTGCCATTATGGCTAAGATGGGGTCCAATCTCTGCCCTGGCTGGAAGGGTATCAATACTACGCCACTGGTAAGGACAACATGTGAGCAACCCTCATATAATAGGTAACTCTAGTGAGAACGGTGGGAACCCTCATATAACAGGTTAAGCCACCTCATCTACCCTCATATAACAGGCTGCGATGTCTCAACCTATGCTGACTACATAGTTCTAGAATGCAAGGATGACTGCTAAGAATCACACCCTCATATACAGGTGAGTTCCCATCCTTGGGTTCACTCGGTGCTAACTACTACTCCCATCTGAAGAGACTAAACATGATTCAACTGACTGTACATGGACAGATTAACTGACTTTCATTGACTGACGGAGTAGTACTATTATCTGAGAGTTAACTGGGATCATGAGATTTCTGAGGTTTCCTGAGTCACATGATTGAGTGAGTTCTATAGACTATAGCTTGACTGAGATATCGTGACAACATGACATGGCTCTAGGCACACAGCTATGCTTTTTAAGTACGAATACACCCAGGACTCGATAAAAGAAAACTGAAACATATGACATGACTTGATCACAAGATTTGAGTCCACAATTAATAATATCATAAGTAGGGGATATCATATTTCATATGGTTATTCAAAATCTTAAACATTGTAGGGAATGCATGGATATATTTCGTGTATATTTTGTATGTCTCCATTATCTTGCATGCTTCATACCACCACAATAGCAACACATGGAAAGCATGGAATTCATATTGAAGTATATAGCTAACATGAACTTGTCATTTAGACATCATAGAACCATACAAACATGAATTTCTAGCATCCTAAGCATTTTATCAAGCACCTTGCATGGATTCTTTAAGGCATAGGTGGGTTTCATACTTGCACCATATTAAACCACCTAAAGTTCATGGTTTTCAATTACCAAAAATATACATTCCATGAGAACACCTTTAGATATCATATTGAAACTTAAACAACAGTCGTCAATATTTATATACTCATATCACCACAAAAAGTTTACAAAATAATATTTAAAACATGGTTCTTGAGATCTATGAACGGATTGGATCCATAGATGAACACTACGCATACCTTAAAGCTTAATCTTGAAAGAAATCTAATGTTTCTGAAGGTTCCAGAAGAAATTCTTAGGCTTTCCCTTGATTTTTCTTGACTAGGGTTTAGCCCCTTTCGGAAAGAATGTTCTTGTTCCTGAAGAGATGATCTTCAGAGGAAACCCTAATCTTGTGGTTGAAAGTGTATGAGAAAGCTTTTTGAGATATTTTAGCTAAAGAAAATGAAAGATAATACGTTCCTTGAGGGTTATAAGTTGTGGGAAGTGAAGGGAAAAGACCAAAATACCCTTATGAAATAAATTCCCAGTTGCTGAAAATAATAGCTGATGACATTTGTGATAAGGCACCAAAAATATGGTAAGCCATCAAAAATGTCGTCACACAGAAGCTGAAATTGATGGTTTCTACCTAAGTCTGACGACCTTCGTGGTAGGGAATCACAAATGTGGTAAGCTACCACGAATTTCGTCACTTAGGAGCTGGTTTCTGCCAAAGGCTGATGACCTTCGTGGTAGGGCGTCACAAATGTGGTAAGCTACCACGAATGTCATCACACAGGAGCTGAATTCTGCCTAAGGCTGACGACCTTCGTGGTAGGGCATCACAAATGTGGTAAGATACCATGAATGTCACCACACAGGAGCTGGATTCTGGCTAAGGCTGACGACCTTCGTGGTAGGGCATCACTCTTTGCCCCGATATCAGATTTAGATAAAATTGGTATCGTTGGAAAGATAATTCAATTATCTATCTGTTGTTAGGTCATGAGATGAAAAATTGCAAGTATAATGAGATATATAGTCGTTTGAAGTTGACTATATCAATATCCTTCTCAAGAATTCAATCGGTAAGGAATGTTTTGATTCCTCTGATAGCTAGGAGTTATTTGAAGCCTTAATATACATCTAACCTACTCATAAAACTATAAAATAACTATGATGTACTATGCATGAGCTTGGTACATGGCTCTAATATTGGTTTGGATTTTTTGGGGTATTACACAAGATTATTAACAAGAACCTCTCATTACGGAAAACGCATATCACCTCAGCTTTTTATTTATGTCACTTTTTCACCATCTTTTCTTGACATCATATTCCGATATTACCCTCTCAATTCTCATACCATTAATCTCATCAGTATAATAGTACATAGAATAAGTAAGCACCATAGAATTTCTAACTTCACAATAACAAGAAATCAAATAATCCCATCACATTTATCAACAAAAACAACTTGGTCAATTTTCATCACTTAACAAAAAAATAATTCACAACAATGAAAAAATTCTAGAAACACAAGTTTATCCAAATATCAAACACAAGCAATCAATAAGTTCACAACTTTCACAAGTCTTTACCTATTAACAATAAGTTTTAGACCTTATTAACATATACCAATTGAAATCTCCTAGATTTTTATTCAAAATTGTTAAAATACCAATTCGATTTGTCTAGATATCAATCAGATTCAATCAACTAGTCTAAGATTAGGATGGCACGATGGAGAGAAAGAAAGGAAAATGACTTCTACATGCCTCATAGCCTTACAAAGATTGGGTATGGGGACCTACACACCAATCTACGAAACTCTACTTGACATTGCTCTTATTAATAGATACTAATTGGAATCGCCAGATACAAATTGAATTCAAGTTATAGCATGTAAAAAAGAAGAACTTGAATTTTCCTAGTGTCCTATAGCCTCTCAAAGAAAAGTACAGACGTCTCCGTACCGTTCCGCAAGACACTACTAGATATATTCTTGTACGACGAGATTGATGAACCTAGGTCTATGATACCAACTTTGTCACGACCCAAATGGCCATGAGTGGCACCCACACTAATTTTCCTATGGGAGAACCATCTAAATCGAACCATTACCCAAACACTTAGTCAATATTAGATGATATTATTATAAAATTCAACATAATTACAAATATCCAGGACTAATTATTATTAACGCAAAAATTCAAACAAACTACTTACTAAAATTCCCAAGACCCGAAAGTCATCGAACAAGAACTACTAACAAAGATCATATCTAAAGTGATATCCAAAAATAAAGTAAATAAAGAATGTTTCATTGCCTGAAAGATGTACAAGAACAAATAAGATGACCTATGGTAGCCTGGAGACGGAGTGCTTACCCTTGGATCAAGATCTACTATAAAATCTAGAGGTGAGGTCATGTCTGAGTATAGAACACTTTCTGCACTCAACAAAAGAATAGTACAGGGTAATATCAGTACAAACCACTATGTACGGGTATGTATCAGGGGCCAAATCAATTTAATAGCATGTACACAACATAAATCAAATAACAAGTAGACATGCATTGTCACACAACAAATATTTAATGAATCAACAATACAACAACAATAGGTCAAACAGTGCTCACAAACAAGCCACATAACTATGAAGAGTATCAACCATACTATAAACATCCATAGAAATAACACAAATATGTACACACATGCTATGGGACTTATTTTTTCCTAAATCGTCATGACCTGCAGGGAACAATCTATGTTCATGTACCATACAGGCGTGGTACCCGATCCAACATAAATATAAACATACCGGTGTGGTACCCGATCCAACATAAATAAAAATATACTGGCGTGGTACCTGATCCAACATAAATATAAACGTATCAGCGAGGTACCCGATCCAACATGAATATAAACGTACCGGCATGGTACCCATCCAAGATAAATATAAACGTACCGGCGTGGTACCCGATCCAACATAAATATAAACGTACCGGCATGGTACCCGATCTAACATAAACATAACCAAGTATTATCAATATCAATTTACACAACCTCACAACACTCCACACAATGTTCCAAGTTTACAAGTACAGTTAAAGTCATAAGACAATTCCATCGAGTCAGTTTTTAATAAACATTTATACACGAATCAATAATCCAAACATCAACAATTTCAAGCATGTCCGAATACCAATCCACAATTATCCAATCTAGGGACATACACACAATTATGTAGAGTCTAAACTCTAATTAAACCGTAACCTACCTCAACCAACGAATTTAAATGTAGTTAGTCCATAAGCTCTTTTTTCTTCCTCAAAGTTTTGAAATCTGTTTCAATAAATAGTTCCCATAAGAATACAAATATAAATAAATTTTTACTTTAATTTTTTTTAATTTAAATTCAAAATTTTCTATAATAAAAGAGATTATAATTAGTGGCTAAGAGTTATTAAGATCATAATTACTGGGATTATGAAATCCTAAATCATCTAACCTTTACGATGTTCATCATTCTAAGGCCCTGAATAGCCATTATTGCATAATGATTAAAAAAAGAACAAAATTAATATATTATACTCAATTAATCATAAGAAAAGCTAACAGAAAGCTTCCAGGAAACTTATTTGCAAATGTTACTACCACTTTTAATTTATTACCATTCACCTTCACAATATCCTTAATACCATTTTCGCATACCATAATCACCGTATACACCTTGTCATCATAATACAATTATTATCCATCAATCAACTGTAATTTTTACCTTACAAAAACATAAATTGGTCATCCCTCGTCACTGTCAAGACTTTACTCACCCTTCATTTGTTATATATATAAGAAATTGTAATGATAGGAACAACTTCACAAAATCAAGAAAGAAATCGTATACTAACCTGAAAGTGTCGACCCCTGGCTTTCTATTTGTATTTTGTTAATCTTATTTTTTCCTGTTATTTTATGTTTTGTTGTTAATACATATAGATTTTTACATCTTGCTGTAAA
>NC_061115.1:172695692-172812662 GCF_002878395.1 Capsicum annuum | reverse complement strand
TATAATTCTATTGGTGTATCTATTCCTTCTCTAAAACATGCTTTTATTAATATTTCTGTACCTCCAAGGTGTACATATTTTATTGGATCTCCTTTACTTTTTATATCATTTATCTCTTTATTAATTATTCCTTTTGTTACTAGTGGTATACTATTATTCCCCTAGCCTCAACTTTCTGATGGTATTAATATTGTCATCTACTACCAAACCCTTTCCACTTAAATTAATTCTTGTATTGGCCACCTAAGTAAGTAAATTGTCACTTTAGCCTATTAAATTACTAATCAAATTAATTATCTAAAATATACCCAACTAATGACTTAACGTACTTTGGGACACCTCAAGAATCGGTACTATCTATCTCCGTAAGTCATAAATCACATATGCAAACTACGGAGAGCGGAAAATAGAGATGATGAGAAAATTTCACAAACGACCGGGAGGGTCGTTACAAATACCAAAGAAAGTAAAGAAGTAAAAGGATTATATTTTATTAAATTACCTGAACCATTTAGTTCAAAAATAATAAAGAGTTGGGATGAACCAAAAATAGTAGATACCCTAGGAGCAAGAATAAAATTTCTACAACAATGGTATAGAAATATATATGAAAAATACAGAGAAGAAATAAAAATGGAAAAAATAATAATAAGAAATTTAGCATGTTGCAAAGATAAAATAGCACCAGTTCATTGTACGAACAGATAACAAAGAGGTATGATGGTGGTTAACAAGAAAAATAAAAAATTCAGTTACAACGAAGGAAATTCAGAGATTAGTATTGAATTTATTAAATTTTACATTTACAATTGAAGAAATCAAGACTAACATAAATGTTATTGCAGATTGTATATCAAGACAAAGCTACCCAAACTGATACCAATTGTAGGGGTGCGGATAGTGCGGGTAACTTATAAATAATATATCTATTATATGTGTAGGGGTACGGATAGTGCGGGTAACTTAACATAGCTCTGATAAATAATATATCTATTATATGTTCCATATTTCTAGTTTTTATGTAGTCAAGTATATTCTTTTTCATAAGTATTTTTGTTAATCTTATTTGCTCCTTATCTTTTCTCCAATATTCTAAGTATTCGTAATTTATTATTTTATCCTATAGTAGTTGTAATTTTACAAATTTCTGTGTAATAACTTATTCTAATCGTACTATATCTAATATGTGAATCTACGTGATTCATTAACATTTGTTGTTCACGTATAATATTATATAAATTATCATTTGTATCTTTTTTTTTCTAAATTTAATTTTATTCTAAATAATGTTTCTTCTAATCGTCTTTTTTCTCTTTTAAGATAATTCCTGTAATTAATTTCTTCATACAACCAACTTTGTTTTTCTCTAACTCTTCTAATATATTCTATCATTTTTTAATCTGTATAATATCCGTCTAAATAATAACTATCTAAATATGAATAGTAGCTATCATTATATATGTATAAGTTTTCTATAGAACTTAATAACTCTTCATTAAAATGAAATACCTTTTCGTATATAATTTTTCTTATATCTACTATTTCTATATCCTTAAGTATATACAAAATAAGTATTTTAAATTTATTTATCATTTCATTAGATAAGTAAAATTTATTCTTCAAATGATGCTATTTTCAAAATATTCCCTCCAATCATATACATAAAAAAATATGGTCATCTTAGATCACTATACACTAGATTATTCTTAAATAGCATGTTCTTTGATCACTATTAGCATGGTAATCTGGATACTTTTTTCCTAAACAGTGCCTCTACTCTGGTTACTCCCCTATCACGGCTTCTTTGCCTCACCGATTTCACCTTCAAGATGACATAGTTCTTGGGAATTTTTCTCCTTTTCCACTTTGCCAATAAACTTATTAACATGCTACTCTTCGAATAATTCTACTATAAAGTAACTAACATGAGCTTATTTTATTATATCATGAAGTTCAGGAATTTATGAATTTAGCTATTGATAATTGTAAATGAAAATACCTGTTCTGGTAGATTTGATAAATCTGTGCTTTGCTCATCCATAGTTTAGAATAAAACTAAATATCTTTATTGATTATATAAGATAATATTTTTTGTATACAAGAAGGTAGCTTGCTCTCCGTAGAAAGACTTTCCTTAGCAAATGCTTCTACTATTTATAACCTAAAAAAGAAAAAAACGCGTGTACTATTATAATATTCCTACTTTACACTTGTTTTTTTTATAAAAGACTTTACAAAAAATCTTAAGACTATTCTACAAAAATAAAAAATTAATAAAGAATAAAGCTATACAATAATGGCACTTTGCCAAAGAATAGTCAAAAAGCTTATCAAAAACTAATAAATGCTATAACTTATGTGTCTAAAGTCAAGAAAACTATTCACATGTCACTTTCTTTCATAACTCTTCTTTCATAACTTTTACTATCTTGTTTCTTTTCTTTTGTCTTTATTTCTCCATTGATCTGTTACCTTCTATCTTTCGTCTTTCTTTCAGCTGGCGTCCTTATCTCCTTTATTCTAGATGAACTTCTGGAATTACATTGTTTTCTCCATTACATTTTGAACATAAATGGTCTGGATATTTATGCCTTATCATTTTAGAGTATCTGGTCAATAATTCATCTGAAATAATTTTTTTTCTAATTGCTCTGGTAATTGTTTTTTTTTCTGGATTGAGCAACGTTATAATCCATTGCTTAACTTCTTCTATATCTGCTTGTCTTGACTCTCTTGAATTTGAATAAATCATTAGATGATCTCTTGAATAATAACTCCATATCAGATTCCCATTTATGTAGCTATTTGCTAATTTTTGGATGATTGTGGATATTCCAATAATTCTCTTATTAGCATAAAAAATTGGTATATCTATTTTGGGTTTTTCATCTTATTGTTCAATATCTTCGGGTATGATCATATCTCGAGTCATTCCTATCTTTACAACTTGTATAATTAGTTTAATTTCACCAAGCAACATCTCTGCCGGTGCCGTATAGAACTTTACAAAAAATAGGTTGCCTTTAGTTATCTTTTTATAAATGGTAATTACTTTATATATTTCTAGTATAACAGATAATTCACTTCCATCCTAGGTATATACAGTATTGAGTAGCCCATAACTGAAATAGGTTTTAACTAGATTTGGGTTAGTTTCTGGTAATGCAATTAACTTATTGTATCCTTGTAGCTTTTAGGTTATTTAATATGTATTTGGTTCTTGTATATTATTGCTCTGGGTCTAAAGTTTAAATGTGTTTGTATTTTGTGGATGTTTTCAATATATGATCTGGTTATCTGATTATATGCTTTCTTTTCTTGGTTTATGCTTTCTAGATATGTGGTAGTTTGTGGGGGTATGAACAAAGGGTCTTTTGGTGTTTTTGGTATAAATAGCTTATCAAATATTTTGTATAGGTTCATATTTTGGTTCCTTCTAACTCCTTTGCTTGTACCTGCAGAAGTAGATTGATAAATGTTATATGTTTTTTAGAGTGTCCCAACGTCTCTTTTTATCTCTGGAATTTTATTGTCTTTCGATCGACATAGCTCTACTCACTACTGAGTTATCTAATTCATAGGTTTAGACTTCAGTTTAACTTCATTAGTCTTTAGCTTTTCTATCGCATTTCCCATACTATCCACTTTACGTGATAGCGTAGTTAGGGTTTTGATTATCTTTTCTAGAGTATCGTCTTCTGTAATATCAGTTTGGGTAGCTTTGTCTTGATATGTAATCTGCAATACATTCTTGTTAGTCTTGATTACTTCAATTGTAAATGTAAAATTTAATATATTCAATACTAATCTCCTAATTTCCTTCGTTGTAACTGAATTTTGTATTTTTCTTGTTAACCACCATCGTACCTGTGTGCTATCTCTGAATTTCCTTCATTTATTTATGCTAATAAACAACACCACATATGATAACTTAAATATAGATATGAAGAATAAAAAATTAGAATATCATTGAAGATACTACTCAGGAACGTTTAATGAAACGAAAATAAAAAGAAAAGAATTATGCTCATTATAAAAATGTTTATTTCCCATTTTATTTCCGTTTCATTAAATGTTCCTGAGTAGTATCTACAATGATGTTCTAATTTTTCTTCTTCATATATTTATTTAAGTTATTATATGTGGTGTTGTTTATTAGAATATATAAACGAAGAAAATTTGGAGATAACACACAAGTACAATGGTGGTTAACAAGAAAAATACAAAATTCAGTTACAACAAAGGAAATTCAGAGATTAGTATTAAATATATTAAATTTTACATTTACAATTGAAGTAATCAAGACTAACAAGAATTTTATTGCAGATTACATATCAAGACAAAGCTATCCAAACTGATATTATAGAAGACGATACTCTAGAAAAGATACTCAAAACCCTAACTACACTTTCACTGAAAGTGGATAGTATGGGAAATAAGATAGAAAAGCTAAAGACTAATAAAGCTAAACTGAAGTCTGAAGCTATGACTCAGATAACTCAGCAGTATGTAGAGCTATGTCGATCGGAAGACAATAAAATTCTAGAGATAAAAAAAACCCATAACGTTTATCAATCTACTTCTGCAGGTACAAGCAAATGATTTAGAAGGAACCCAAGTACAAACCTAAACAAAATATTTGATAATCCATATATACCAAAAGCACCAAAAGACCCTTTGTTCATACCCCCACAAACTACCACATCTCTGGAAAGCCTAAACCAAGACAAGAAAGCCTATAATCACATAACCAGATCATACATTAAAAACATCCACAAAATACAAACACATTTAAACCTTAAACCTAGAGCAATAAATATCCAAGAACCAAATACAAATTGTATAACCCAAAAGCTTCAAAGATATAATAAGTTTATTGCATTACAAAAATCTAACCCAAATTTAGTTAAAACCTATTTAAGTTATGGGCTACTCAATACTGTATATACCTAGGACAGAAGTGAATTATCTACTATACCAAAAATATATAAAGCAATTACCACTTATAAAAAGATAACCAAAGGCAACCTTTTTTCTTGTAAAGTTCTATACGGCACCAACAGAGATATTGCATAGTGAAATTAAATCGATTATACAAGTTGTGAAGATAGGAATGACTCCAAATATGATCATACCCAAAGATATTGAGCAGCAAGATGAAATACCCAAAATAGATATACCAGATTTTTATGCTAATAAAAGAATTATTAGAATGCTACAATTATCCAAGAATTAGCAAATAACTACCTAAATAGAAATCCGATATGGAGTTGTTATTCAAGAGATCATCTAATGATTTATTCAAATTCAAGAGAATTAAGACAAGCAGTTATGGAAGAAGTTAAGCAATGGATTATGGCGTTGCTCAATCCAGAGAAAAAAACAATTACGAGAACAATTAGAAAAAAATTTATTTCAGATGAATTATTGACCAGATACTGTAAAATGATAGGGCATAAATATCTAGACCATTTATGTTCAAAATTTAATGAAGAAAATAATGTAATTCCAGAAGTTTAACTAGAATAAAGAAGATAAAGACGCCAGCTGAAAGAAAGACGAAAGATAGAAAGTAACGGAGCAATGGAGAAATAAAGACAAAAGAAAAGAGACCAGATAGTGAAAGTTATGAAAGAAAGTGACATGTGGATAGTTTTCTTGACTTTAGACAGGTAAATTAAAGCATTCATTAGTTTTTGATAAGCTTTTTGACTTTTTTTTGGCAAAGTGTCATTATTCTATAGCTTTATTCTTTATTAATTTTGTCTTTTTGTAGAGTAGTATTAAGATTATTTGTAAAGACTTTTGTAAAGATAACAAGTGTAAAGTAGGAATAGTATAATTGTATACGCATTTTCTCCTTTTTAGGTTATAAATAGCAGAAGCATTTGCTAAGTTAAGGCAAGTCTTTCTATGGAGAGAAAGCCACCTTCTTGTATACAAAAAATATTCTCTCATATAATCACTAAAGATATTTAGTTTTATACTAAGCTATGGATGAGCAAAGCAAAGATATATCAAATCTACCAGAATAGGTATTTTCATTTATAATGATGAATAGCTAAATTCATAAATTCCTAAAAATCATGATATAATAAAATAAGCTCATATTAGTTACTTTATAGTAGAATTATTCGAAAAATAGAATGTTAAGAAGTTTATTAGCAAAGTGGAAAAGGAGAAACATTTCCAAGAACTATGTCATCCTAAAGGTAAAATCGGTGAGGCAAAGAAGCCGTGATAGGGGATTAACCAGAGTAGAGGCACTATTTAGGGAAAAAGTGTAACGCCCCGAAAACGGGTTCCGAAGCGTCACATGGTGGTTGAGGCTACGAGTAGCCCCAAGCTAACCCTTTCCGCCATTTTCATTCAACTCAACACAAATCAATGGGGTTTCCATAAATAACCCTCAAATATCAACAGAGTAATCATCATCCAAGAATAAAAGAATTTCAGAAAGATAACAAAATATGACTTATTAGTTAACTCCCAACATCTATACTAGTCTGACAAGCCTCTAAGAAAATCAATAAAACAGTGAGTCATTGAGACATGCCCCAACTGACTCATACTTAGTTATTAACTGTAAACAATTCTGTGAAACTAACATCAGACATCACGTCCTCGGAACATAAGGACTCACCACAACAGAGGATATAGAACAGCGTGCCCGAAGAATCACTGTCGAACCTGGAACTGAGCACCTGAACCTACATTTCGAGAAAATGCAGCCTACATTCGAAGATGTAGGTCAGTACCATGGAAAATAACCGAGTATATGGTGATGTATGTAGTTGTATAAACATCATCATCATAAACATTTATAAGAAATATGCAGGATGTATGAAAGACTCACATAGCTCAAAGAAAATCATCATAATCGTGAGAGGATGAAATAAGTACAATATCACATGTGAGTCATCATATAATTTGTCAATCACTTTCAGTTCATCAAGAATATCAATTCTCAAAATGGAAATATCATTTAAATCTTTTGAAAGAATAACTTTCACAATTCTGCTTTCAAATCACTTCACCATAGACACAAGAAAACACATACACACAGGGAGATCCTATAACCGACATAAACCATGTGAGCTACGTGGACTCCAACGTACAACCCACGTTAGGGAGAGTCGTCCTATCCTTGCCATCAAAGTAGGACTATCGATATCAAACCCACAAAAACTAGTGATCACTCTATAAATCAGCCTCAGGCTGACTCCTATGGGGGCACGTAATTCTAGGGAAGTAAGGTCGCTTTATACCTCCCACTCGGTGCTAAAGATTTCTCCCAGACTTAGCTCAGATCATTTCAAAGATAATCCATAACAAAACAACTTCAGTAATATATAAATATTCATTGGGAGCCATCATGCTTTCCATCTATCAAAATCAACCACGTTGTGAATTTCTTTTATACTTGAGTTCAAAACAACTCCATTAAGCGAAAAAGGTCAAATCATTCAAAATATCTCAAATATTCAACATCAACGTGCTTATAATGCACACTTTAGAAAAAAAACACAATTTCCAATGGGGATTCACGACCCAAATGTCAAAATCATGATAAATATCATTCAAGATTCATGCTTTATATCTCCACACATGTAAATTCATCTTTCAAAATCATAAACATCAAGGTTTCATAATAATCATCATAAGATATGGGTTCATACTTCAAATTCGTAAAAATCAAATAAAAATCATGCCTTTGTAAAGAAAATTACTTTTGGGCACAAGAACGAAAGAGAGTTCTTGTTGAAAAATCCCCACATACCTTGAATGATGAACTTTAGATCGATAATCATTTTTGATATGTTAATCGTGCCTTTGAATGAAGTTTGGAGTTCTTGAACTAGGAACTTGGAATCTTGAATAAATTTGCAGAATTAATGGTGAACTTTGGAGGTTCTTGAAGTTGGATGTAGGAGCTTAGGGTTTTTTTTTTGAGGAAATTTGATGAAATATAACATATAATGCTTTGAATAGTCTTTAATATAGGGTTTGAATAGATTTTGGATGAGGAGGAATGACCAAAACGCCCCTAAAAATCAAATAATTCTCGAATCTGTCCTTTGATGGATTGTTTTGATAGTTTGAAGTAGATCAACCATAACATTTTACTTCGATATCCAAATTGGATGAAAACAATTTCATTAGAAAGAGGACTCTCTTATCTTTCCGTTGATATATAGTATCTCACCCAGATCATTGTGTACGAGGAGTTATGATCGTTTGAAGTTGACCCAAAAATTCACTTTTGATAGGCTGAAGTAGATCGACCATAACTTTTTTCTCCAATAGACCAATTGTATGAAACCAATTTCATAGGAAAAAGGACTCGCAAAGATTTCTGTTAATATATAGTATATCACCCAAATCATTATGTACAAGGAGTTATGATCATTTAAATTTGGAGCAAAAATACGCTAGGCCTCAGTACTTTTTCCTGTACGTTTTACTGTTCACTACTATCACGGTTCGATCGAAATGTTGATAACTCGTCGCTCGGGTGTCCGTTTTGGATGATCCACATATCATTGGAAAGCTTATTCGATACTTTACGCAATGGTGGGTCATAATCTAAGACATTCTGCACAAAAAATTTATAATTCATTTTAAAATATAGAACCCAACACATTTACAGACAAAATTTCAACAAAAAATTTCTTGGGGTATTACAAAGACTATCTAGATTACAATGCTAATAGTGACCGAAGAACATGTTATTTAAGAATAATCTAGTATATAGTGATCTAAGATGATCATATTTTGTTATGTATATGATTGTAGGGAATATTTAAAAAATAGCATCATATGAAAAATGAATTTTTACGTACATATAGAAATGATAGATGAATTTAAGATACTTTTATTATATGTACTTAAGGATATAAATATAGATATAAAGAAAATTATATGGAAAAAGGTATTTGATATTGAAGATGAAAATTGGATAGAAGATGATTTAAAACGAATACACTTAGATGACAACGATAGCTACTATTCATACCTAGATAATTATTATTATTCGGATGGATATTTTACAGATATAAATGTTAGAATATATTAGAAGAGTTAGAGAAAGGCAAAGTTGGCTATATGAATAAATTAATTACTGGAATCAGCTTAAGAAAGAAAAAAGACAATTAGAAGAAAGATTATTTAGAATAAAATTAACCTTAGAAAAAGGAGATACAAATGATAATTTATATAAAACTATACATGAACAACAACTATTAATGAATCACAAAGATAACATAGAATTACATATCAAATATAGTACAGTTAAAATAAGTTATTACACAGAAATTTCTAAAATTACAACTATCATAAGATAAAATGATAAACTACGAACACTTAGAATATTGGAGAAAAGATATGGAGCAAATAAGATTAACAGAAATCCTTAAGAAAAAGAATCAACTTGACTACATGAAAACTTGAAATATGGAACATATAGTATACCTTAAAAATAATATAGAAGACTTAATAAGGTTAAAACAAATAACTAAGGAATGCTATGACATAGCATTATTAGAGCTATGTTAAGTTACCCACATTGTAGGGGGGGTACGGATAGTGCTGGTAACTTAACATAGCTCTGATAATGCTATCTCATAGCATTCCTTAGTTATTTGTTTTAACCTTATTAATTCTTCTATATTATTTTAATCTATACTATATGTTGCATATTTCTAGTTTTTATGTAGTCAAATTGTAATACCCTGAATTTTCTTCCTAGCTAATTTCATCCCAAGAATGCCTAGTATTATCTTCTAAATTGAATGATGATTATTCCATGAGTAATTTTTAATATTTTCACTATTTATCATATGAAAAATTCAATAATCTTTCCATCGATATAAAATTTGCCCAAATCCGACACCCGGACAAAGAGTTAGAGCGTTTATAGTGTGACAGTGTATCACCTGAGCCTCCAGCGCATCGCGAAGACAGATCAAATTGCAATTGTCAAATTCCAGTATTGCTCCATGATAGTGGCGCGTCATGACAAACTTCCAGGTGCAGACAAGGTGGCAACACGATATCTCCGTGTCGCGCCCCCGTGCAATTTCCCATTGTCACTTTCCTTGACTTGGCGCGATAGTGGCGCGTCGTGCCAAGGATGAAAATTGGGAAATTTTCTCAAAAATTAAATAAGTGTCCTAGGGTTAAAATGGTCAATTTCTCCACCCTATATAAGCCTTATAACATGAGATTTGGCCATAATTTAGCAACTTATACTCAATTACTCTTAAAACCTCTAAAGAACAAGCCCTAGGATTTTCATAGAAGGTTCAATTCCAAGGAAATTCATCATCAAATTTCAAAAATCTCTCCATCAATCTTCACAAAATCATGAACTAAGGTATGCATAGTGTTCATCCACGGATCCCTTTCATTCGTGGAGTCCAAAAATCTTGTTTTAAAGAACTTATTGTGATTTGCTTGTTATGATTTGATCATGCTCATGTTGATAGTTGTTATTTATGTTTCAATATGGTGTCTTGATGACTTTCCATGAAGTATCTGAGTTTGTTGATTGAAAACCTATGGTTTTGGGTAGTTTTAGATTCTTAAATTGATGATTTCACCTATGCTATAAAGTGTACATGTAAGGTGTTTGATAAAATGCCTAGAATGATAGAATCATGTTCCTTATGACTCAATAGTATCTAAATGACAAATCCATGCTAACCCTTATGATGCAACACAATTTCCATGCTCTTGTTGTGTATTAACTGTAGTGTTATGCAACGTTCATGATATTGAAATCATGCAAGTATGTACATGTTATATACATTCCCTTCCATGATCAAGACTATGATAACCATGTGAAGTATGAAATCCCTTATTTATGGCATTATGAATTATGAACTCTATTCCTATGATAAAGAAGTATTATGGATTATTGGTGTTGGTCCTACATTCAGGAATGTTATGCCTTGTCTGTTTCCTTCTATCGAGTCCTGGGGGTACTTGTACCCAAAAAATATAGTTGTGTGTATAGATCCATGTCTTGTTTTCATGATACTCTCAATCAAGCCATGTTCCATAGAAGTCAGTCAGTCCTGTGACCCAGGAAATCTCAAAAATCTCATAAACTCAGTACTCAGTAAGATCAGTAATCTCATAAACTCAGTCAGTTATTACATATCAATAGTATTTTTCAGTCAATAGAATTCAGTAAACTCAGTCTATGTACAGTCAGTCAATCATGTTTAGTCTCTTTAGATGGGAATAGAAATTAGCACCGAGTAAACCCAAGGGTAGGGAATGTGGGTGTGATTCTTAGTAGTCATCCTTGTTTTCTAGAAATATGTAGCCAACATAGGTTGATACATCAACATTGTAAGATGAGGGTTGATGAGGTGGATAAGCATTGTCAGATAAGGTCCCCACCGTTCTCTTTTGGGGACACTGCCAGATGAGGGTACCCACATTTTTCCTTACCAATGGCGTGGTATTGACACCCTTCCAATCAGGGCACAGATTTAACCCCAGCTCAGCTGTTCTAGCGCATTCGGGATATGTCGGTTAAATAATTATCCCCACAATTTCAGTATTAGTCTCAATAAAAAAACTCAAATAGTTCTTCAGATTTTAGGACTGTAAGATAAAGTCAAATCAGTCACAGTACGAAACTAGGATAGTTCCATCAGATTTAGGACTATCAAACACAGTTACTCATGTAATCTGTTATTTCAGTTATTGAAACTCCAATATCAGTCATGCTAGATATTAGTAAATTCATGTCATCAGTATATAGATTCAGTTATTATGTTCTCATGATCTCAGTTACTATGTATTCATATGTGCACTGTCACGTTCATATTAGTCATTCAGTTTTTATCATTCATGTATGTAAGCCCCATGTATTTAGCCTACCTCACACATATACTCAGTACCTTCTTTTGTACTGACGTATTTGTGCTATGGTGTTTTCTTTTTATGTTACACCATATGTTTAGAGGAATGACTCCCAGATCAGCAGCAGCAGTAGCATTCCAGGGTTTATAGTTTTAGCAGTGAGTCCTCATTCACCAAGGACATGATCTTATTTTATCATATCAGTTCAGTTTTCATTTGACGGAGTTAGTTGGGGACATGTCCCATCAACTCCTTAGTCAGACAGTTAAAGGCTTTCAGATGACTATAAATTTTTTTATGTTTTTCAGACTTCCATATTTCAGTTTTGTTTTGGTATCGAGATACCACTTTATGTCAGATGGTATTGTTATTATTCAGTTATATTCAGTATTGAATCTTATGGGCTCTTAGTGTATGTTTCGATATTTTTATGTTATATTATCCAGTGTACAGGTACAGATATCAGTCATGGGTTAGTTTGTGGTCTATCAGGGTCATGAGCACTGTGTAGCATTCTGGTTCATATAATCGGAGCATTACAAACTTTGTATCAGAGCCTAAGGTTCAATAGAGTCCTAGGAAGTCTGAAAGTCGCATCTAGTAGAGTCTTATACATGGATGTGTTGCACGCCATATTTATGTGCAGGAGGCTGTGAGATATTTTAAGAAATAGTTTCCCTTCTTTTAGTGTTCATGTCGTTCCTGTGCGCATAATCACAAGTCAATCTCTCAATCTAATCCGTTTCTTCTCTTTATTTTAGAACATGCCTCCAAAGAGAAGAAACCAGTCAGCTACTTAGCCCAAAGATCCTTTGGGCGAGCATGTTTCTCATGCAGAATTTAGAACCACATTTACTACTCTTGCTCAATTTGTAACTACCCATAATGAGTGACTAGCAGTTATTCTGGCCAATCCAGTGGCCAAGTCAGCCTCAGCTAGGATTCGGGACTTCACCGGAATGAATCCTCCAACGTTTCTTATGTCTAAGGTAGATAAAGACCCTTAGGAATTCATTGATCAAGTCCAAAAGGTTACAAATACTATGGGGGTGACTACTGTTAAGAGTGCTGAGTTAGCCGCATACCTATTGGAAGATGTGGCTCATACTTAGTACAAGCAGTGGAAGTCCAAAAGGGTAAATGGTGCAGGTCCAATAGAGTGGGAGGAGTTTGTCACAGCTTTGTTAGACAGATTCTTTACCTACAAGATGAGGGAGGCGAAGGTTCTAGAGTTCATAAAACTTAGGTAGGGCAATATGATGGTGAAAGTGTATTCTCTCAGGTTTACTCAATTAGCCAGATATGCCCCTCATGTGGTTACAGACAATAGAGCTAAGATTAGCAAGTTTGCTTCAGGGGTAAATGATAGCATAGTTAACGAGTGTAGATCCACCATGATAAATAGTGACATGACTTTAGATCTACTCATGACTCACGCTCAGTAGATTGAGTAGAAAATTAAGCAGAGAGAAAAGCAGAATAAGAAAGCTAGGACAGGTAGATTTAATTTTAGACAACCTAAATTAGAAGAAGGAAACCGTTTCCAATTTTATCCTAAGTCATTAGTCCAGCTCCTTCTATAGCCAATGCTCCAGTTCCTAAGTTTAGAGAGGGTAACAAAGATAGAACGCTAGGCTCTAAGTCTCAGGGAAGTATCAGCAATACCCGAACTAATCCCCTATGTCAGACTTATGGTAAGAACCACAAGGGTGGTTGCAGAGTTAGTAGAGATGTCTATTTCGATTGTGGCAAGCTAGGCCACAGAGTTAGAGATTGTCCCCAGTCGTGTTATCAGGGTCATCAGAATTATTCCGCAACTCAATCCGATTGCCCGAACTAGCAGGATGTCACTTCCAATGCTACTAGTAGGAAATGCCCAAATCGTCTCTATCAGGATTAGGAAAATTGTCCTAATGTTTTTACTGGTACGTTACAGATCTTTCATATTCATATTTATGCTTTGCTAGACCTAGGTGCAACCTTGTCTTTTGTTACTCCTTATATAGCAGGTGATTTCGGAGTCAGTCCAAATATTTTAGTAAAGACCTTTTTAGTCTCTACCTCAGTGGGTAAAACTATCATAGGGTAAACAAGAACAGCTTGAGTATGATATTTCAGAAAGTCACTTCAGCAGACATAGTCAAATTAGAGATGAATAATTTTGATATCATTCTTAGCATGGATTGGCTTCATTCCTGCTATACCATAGTCGACTGTAGAAATAGAATAGTTTAGTTTAGATTCCAAATGAACCCATCCTTGAGTGGAAGGGTATTATATTTGCTTTCAGGGTTCAACTTGTTTCCTATCTTCGGGCAAGGAAAATGATATCTAAAGGATGTGTTTATCATTTAGTTCAAGTTTAGGACATTAGTTTTGAAACTCCCAACCTTGAATCAATACCAGTAGTGAATGAATATTTAGATGTCTTTACCAAAGATCGTCTAGGAATTCCTCCCAAAAAAAATAGACTTCGGCATTGTTCTTCTTCTAGGTACACAGCCTTTCTCTATTCTGCCATATAGAATGGGACCAGTAGAACTCCAAGAACTAAAAAAATAGTTGAAGGATCTCTTAGATAAGGGATTTATCAGACCCAATATTTCCTCGTAGGGCGCACCAGTCTTATTCGTGCAAAAGAAAGATGGTTCCCTTGGAATGTGCATTGATTATCATCAACTCAATAAATTCATGGTCAAGAACAAGTATCCTCTTCCCAAAATCGATGAATTGTTTGACCAATTTTAGAGTGCTAGTTATTTCTATAAGATAGACCTCAGATCAGGCTATCATCAGCTCAGAGTTAGAGAATGTGACATTTTGAAGATAGCTTTTCGTACTCGGTATGGTCACTTCAAGTTTCTAGTCATGTCCTTTAGTTTTACCAGTGCCCAAGTATCTTTCATGGACATGATGAACCGTGTGTTCAAGCAGTACTTGGACATGTTCGTCATAGTCTTTATAGATAGCACGATCATGCAAACCATTTCAGAACAATACTTCAAGCTCTCAGAGATCATCAGCTATTCTCCAAATTTAGTATGTGAAAATTTTGGCTAAGGTCAGTAGCTTTCCTTCATCATATCATTTCTGGTGATGGCATTAGAGTAGATCTTCAGAAGACTGAAGTGCTAAGAAACTGGCCTCGCCCTGTCTCTCCAACAGATATCAGGAGTTTCTTAGACTTGGTTGGATATTACAGATGGTTTGTTAAGGTATTTTATTCTATTACATCCCCTATGTCCAGATTGACTTAGATGAAGGTCAAGTTTCAGTGGTAAGATTCTTGCAAAAAATTATCCTACTCATGACCTTGACTTAGCAGCCATAGTATTTACCTTAAAAATTTTGAGGCATTATCTCTACGGAGTTCATGTAGATATTTTCACAGATCATAAGAGTCTTCAGTATGTCTTTTCTCAGAAAGATCTCAATCTTCATTAGAGAAGGTGGTTAGAGCTCTTGAAAGATTATGACATGAGCATCCTTTATCATTCGAGCAAGGCCAATATAGTGGCCGATGCTCTTAGTAGACTATCCATGAGTAGTTTTTCTCATGTTGAGGATAGTAAGAAGGAGTTAGTTCAGGAAGTTAATCAGCTTGCCATACTAGGCATTGCTTAGTCAATTCTTCAGAGGGCGGTGTTTGTGTTCAGAGTAGTTCAGAATCATCTCTAGTTTCTGAGGTAAAAGAAAAGCAAGATAGGGATCCTAGCCTTGTTAAGCTAAAAGACTTAGTTCAGAATAAAAAATTAGAGGTTTTCTCCCAAGGGGGAGATGGTGTTCTTCATTGTCAGAGTCGTCTGTGTGTTCCAGGTGTAGATGACTTGAGACAGTGAATTCTTACAGAAGCGCATGGTGCACGATACTCTATTCATCCAAGGGCCACTAAGATGTACCATGACTTGTGGGAGATCTATTGGTGGAGTGGGATGAAGAGAGATGTTGCAGAGTTTGTGGATAAGTGCTCTACATGTTAGAAATTTAAGATAGAGCATCAGAAACCTAGTGGTTCCATGCAGGAGTTTACTATTCCTACTTGGAAGTGGGAAGAAGTGAACATGGACTTCGTGACGGCTTTGCCTCGAACTCATCATCAGCATAAATCAGTTTGGGTCATAGTAGATCGAATGACTAAGCCAACTCATTTTCTTCCAGTTCATACCTCTTATTCAGCCGAGGATTATGGTAAACTCTATATCAGGGAGTTCGTTAAATTACATGGTGTTCTATTATCTATTATCTTAGACAGAGTTACCCAGTTCACCTCTCACTTCTTGAAAGCATTTCAAAAAGGTCTTGGTACCCAAGTTTATCTCAGTACAACCTTTCATCCTCAGATAGATAATCAAGCAGAAAGGACCATTCATACTTTAGAAGATATGCTAAGGGTGTGTGCAATTGATTTTAAGGGTAGTTGGGATGACCACTTGCCTTTGATTGAGTCTGCATGCAACAATAACTATTATTCCGGTATTCAGATGGCTCCATTCAAAGCTCTCTATGGTAGGAGATGTAGATCTCCAATCGATTGGTTCAAAGTTAGTGAGGCCTTAGTCATAGGTCCTGACTTAGTGTTTGATGGCTTAGAGAAGTTCCAGTTGATCAAAGAAAGACTTTGGGCTGCTCAGAGCAGATAGAAATCTTATGTAAATATGCGAGAAAAGATCTTGAGTTTGAGATTGGTGAACATGTCCACCTCAAAATCACTCCCATGAAGGGAGTGAAGAGGTTCGGCAAGAAGGGAAAGCTACATCCCTGATATGTCGGCCCCTTTAAGATTCTCAGTCACTTTGGCAAATATAATTATGCATCAGACATGCATTCTTATTGTGAGAAAATTTAGTTCCTCAGAGCACTCAGTTATGCATTCATAACTTAGTTACACATGCATCAGATATGCATGTTTAGTATGTTATGTTCAGTTGTCAGTCATGAGATCATATTCTAGTTATCTATGTTCAGTTCATGTTTAGCTTATTGTTCCCCCTATCAGTTAGTCTCATTCGAGGATGAATGTTCCCAAGGGGGAGATGTTGTAATACCTTGAATTTTCATCCAAGCTAATTTCATCCCAAGAATACCTAGTATTAGTTTATAAAGTATATGATGATTATTCAATGAGGAATTTTTAATATTTTCACTTTTTTCCATGTGGAAAATTCAATAAGCTATCCATTGATATAAAATTCTCCCAAATCTGACACCCGGGCGAAGAGTTAAAGCCTTTTTAGTGAGACAGTGTATCACCCAAGCCTCCAGCGCATCGTGGAGATAGTTCAAATGGCAATTGTCAATTTCCAATGTTTCTCCATGATAGTGTAATGCCCCAATTTTCTAAACTGGAATGCTACATAATGCCTATGACCCCAAAGGACCACAAGCTAACCCATGACTGGTATCTTAACTTTAACACTGCATAATTTTCTGTATAAATGCGGAAACATGAACCAAAAGGCCATAAGGTTCAAAATGGATAAACATCTGATAAGAACAATGTCTGAAAATGGTATAAAAATTCCAAAACAACTGAGATAACTGTCTGAACATACTACAGTCTGAAAGCCTCTAAACTGTCTGAATAAGGAGTTGATGGGACATGTCCCCAACTAACTCCGACTATTGAAATAAACTAAAAACTGAAATAATAATGTAATCATCATGACCCCAAAGGATGCAGATTACCGCTTACTCTGACTGCTGAACTGGGATACTACTAATGCTCTGGAGCTCGTACTTCTAAACCTATGGTATAAAATACCATACCACAAATACGTTAGTACTTTGAATGTATTGGTATGCAAGTGAGGTAGGCTGAATTCAAATGGTTCGTATGCATGAACAATACTAACTAACTGACTAACATAAATGAGAGAATACATACATGACTACGTAACTGTAATTCAGAATGTGATAGGACTGAATATTGAGTTCTGACTACTGAGTTTACTAATATAGACATCTAAGTCATTGATGAGTGAGAAGGACTGATACTTTATTACTGAATACTGAGGGACTGATACTATGTAACTAATACATGAATAACTGTGTCTGACAGTTCTGATTAAAATGAACTGGTCTGGTTGACTATATTTAATAGTCCTGAAGATGAATACTAATAACATGAGTTTTGAGAACTTATATAATTGATAACATGAGTGACTGTATATTAAATTCTTAAATCTGATAGAACTAGATGAGTTTCTTACTGTATCTGAATTTGACTATAGCTGATAGTTTTAAAATCTGAAGAACTATCTGAGTTCTATTACTGAGACTGATTGACTGTATCTGAAAGTCCTAATTCTGTAACTGAAACTGTGGGAAATAGTATTTAACCGATATACCCCAAATGTGATATGATAGCTAAGCTAGGTCCAATTGGTGCCTTTATTGGAAAGGTGTCAATACCGCGCCACTGGTAAGGACAATATGTGAGAAACCCTCATATAACAAGAAACTCTAGTGAAAACGGTGGGAACCCTCATATAATAGGTAAAGCCACCTCATCTACCCTCATATAGCAGGCTATGATCTCTCAACCTTTGCTGGCTATATAGTTTTGGAATGCAAGGATTGCTTCTTGGAATCACACCCTCATATAACAGGTGAGTCCCCATCCTTGGGTTCACTCGGTGCTAATTCCTACTCCTATTTGAATAGATGCTATACATGATTTACTGAACTAAGCATAGACAGAGTTACAAAATTTCTGTGGCTGACGAAATTCTACTGATATCTGACAACTGACTGAGAATACTAAATTTATCGAGATTGACTGGCTTACTGAGGTTACTTTGATAACTGAGTACTGAGATCACTGAGATTACTGAACTACTGAGATTACTGAGATTACTGTTCCTGAGTCACATGACTTACTGAGTTTTATGGATCATATCTTGACTGAGGAGATCATGAAAACATGACATAGCTCTAGGCACACGACTAAATGTTCGGGTACAAGTACCCCCAGGACTCGATGAGAAGAAACTGACATAGCATGGCTTGCTTGAACACATGACCAAAAACATAATTCATAATTCATATATTGAAGTACTTCATCAAACATGTGATATGCATAAGTTTGTACATACATCGGGATTTCATGATATCACACTAGTTGGGCATTGTTCCTTCACCTAGGCATTTAATGAAACACATGTAGAAAACATTATACAATAATTAATCATCATCACTCATCTCTAATTTCATCATCTAGGGTTTATTCATAGGTTCACATGAATATACTTCTATACAAATCAATTCCACAAAAATTGATCACCCAAAATGGATTTGAAATCAATTGGTCATTCTCAACATAAACAAAATAAACACAACATGAATTTCATAAAGAAATCTATAAACATAAACATAGAAAAAAAATTCTTGGGCTTCATGGTTAGAAAAGAGATTCTTGGGCTTCATGGATGAAAGGAGTCCATGAATGAACACTACGCATACCTTAGTTCATGATTCTACGAAGATTGACAGAGCGATTCTTGAAATTTGACAGTGAATTCCCTTGGAATTGAACCTTCTATGAAAACCCTAGGGCTTGTTCTTCAGAGTTCTTGAGAGTAATTGAGTATAAGCTGCTGAATTATGGTCAAATCTCGTGTTATAAGGCTTATATAGGGAGGAATATTGTTGGTTATAGACCTAGGATACATATTTAATTTCTGAGAAAATTTCTCAATTTTCAACCTTGGCACGATGCGCCACTATCGCGCCAAGTCTCTAGAACTGGACAATTGGGAATGTACATGGTGGCACGATGATGAGCTATCACATTTCCATCTTGTTTGAGACCTGGAATTTTGGTGAGATGCACTACTATAGCGGAGAAATATTGGAAATTGACAATTTCCATTTGAGCTATCTCTGCGATGCACTGAAGGCTCAGGTGATACACTGTCTCACTAAAAATGCTCTAACTCTTCACCCGGATGTCGAATTTGGGTGAATTTAGTATTGATGTAAAGCTTATTGAATTTCCCACATGAAAAAAAAGTAAAACTCTTTAAAATACCACATATATAAAAGTAGATTCATCTTTCAAAGAAAGATTCTAACATTCTTGGGAAAAATTTTCAAGCTTAGAAAATTATGGGTATTACAATATCTCCCCCTTGAGAACATTCATCCTCAAATGAGACTAAGATTGAGGGGAAGAACATAAACTGACATACATATAGAACCTGAATAACTGAAACATGATCTCATGACTGACATAACTAAAGAGTTGAATATAAAATACTAAACATTCATATCTGATGCATGAATGATAAGCCAAATTCATGCATATCTGATGCATGACTAATAATTGACTCATGAATTCATGACTGTATATTCTGATGAATTGAGTTTCTCATAGTGAGAATGCATGTTTGATGCATGATTGTATAACTGAACAGGTATATAAATGCATGACTGAATATGCAAGAGCACTTAGTACTAAGTTTATAATGGGGACTTGAGCTTGAACTGAATACCAAGTTTGTAATGGTAGTTTGAACATGGAACTAAGTAAGTCTAAGAAAACTATTACGTGACTAAAAAGCACTGATGACCCTATGATTATGGTTGAAGTATGCACAAACGGGGGCCTGAGAACATGACTGAGGATGAAACATGGCATTAAACTGAATTTCGTGAACTGATCCGAACCCTTAAACACATAGCTCACGACTGAGATTCGAACTTGAGGGTCAACTTATGAATATACCCTATTTCAAAATGGATTCATTTCATGAGAATAGAATGGGATGCTTATGTTATAAAGGTTTGGGGGATCATAGCATATCTCCCCCTTGGGATAATAGATCCCTCTAGGAATACTGTCTTGGCTGAGCTACTGAGGGGAAACTGAGGCGATGCGCAAGGCCCCTATATCTGAATCATGATTAATTATCTGAGATCTAAAACTTGAGACCTTATACATCATCTAAGATGAAGTAACTAAGCTTCATGCACTGCAACTGAGACTACTGAAAGATTTATGAGGTGCTGAGCATAAATGGATAAACATACTGACTTATCTGATTAACTTGAAAACTGATAGCTGAATACTGGGTATGAGAGACAGGTTTGTAATTAGTCCGAATAACTAGAATAAGCCTGTCAAACATTATGCATAGGAGATAATGATTGACTGGATAACATGAGGTAATTGGGCATAGATTTATGGAAACTGTATTACCTCAAGAATGATAGGCTAAGCGTCTAATATGATTGGGAATATTCTTTTAACTGAGGTATTTAGGTACTACTAACTGAGTAATCGATAATTATAACATTGTCAAGCTATCCCGAAACTGGACTGAATTTTTGGTAACTGACATTTAGACTGGTGCTAAAGTATTTGATTCTGGGACGAATGTTGATTACTTAAACTAAACACTGAAACTGTGACTGAGATGGTAACTGAATTTTGATAGATGCATGATGAGGACTGATATAGATGAAGAATCTGAACATATACTAGTACTCTATACTTTTCCCCAACTTAAAAATGCAATCTCTTGCTAGCCACTTACTTGTGTGCTACTACAACATTCATGCCTATTATCATAACTGCACCTTCATATAAAGTAACCATGAAAAAATATCCTCTTAACATAAATCATTTACTCTCTATCTTCTAAGCAACTGCTAATTACTACACTATTTTCACAGAGAGAGCTCATTGAAGGGATAAATCAGGAGGACCTAAGGCATGAATGGATACTGACTGAACTTGACACTTGAACTGAAGCCTGAGGAATAGAATATCAATAACATGGATTCACCAAAATTGTTTGAAATGAGGATATACATGAGATATCTGAGTTTGGCTACTCACTAGAATTGGATCATGAGTCATGTGGACTGAGCATACTGTAAAGCATGACATGAGTATGTGGGTCACGAGCTGCATGACTTAAGTCTGAAATTTCTGAATTTGTGAAACATGATTTGTAACTCTAAGGAAGATTAAACTGAACTCCTTATGCTGGAAACTGAAAGCACACATAATACATGGAAAGTGCATGAAAGTAGGCTGTGTTCATGGAACTAATTTGTGTTGTGGGGTAAAATGGGACCCCTTATACTGGGAACGGAAATCATAAATAATTTATGGAAAAATGTATGAGCATGATTCATGACCATAGAGTTGACATGCAAGGCCTGATTGGATTTCGTGATAGATAAAGTGCAAAATTCTGCATCGAGATAAGGATGGGTCGGGAATCATCTTCCCTTACTACTTTTTATACGTACTGGCACTACTACTGGAATCTGGGAGCCTGAAAAAGGTCACTCAATCATCTCCCCCTTGGCTTTAAGCCATCATCATAAGTCGGTAAACATTTTACTAAGCTCTGAACTGAACTGCAATCATTGCCACATACTTACACTCTATTCGAGACATGCTTTCCTTACTAAACACATTATCTGGTTCTATTTCTTCATATACAACTAATATCACATCCACACCTTCAAGCCTAATGTCATGTCAATAAACTTAAATTCTTGCTCGCACTGTTCAAGCCTACTGATTAACTTTGGTACAACTATCCCTATGAATACATAATTTGTTCAACCTGGATCATGTTATCCCAACTCTACTACTGCTAAACTATTGAGTTCATGCTTCTAACTCTAGGTCATATGCTATCATAGAATTTGGAAAAGGGATCCGGTGACATATGAGTTCTCATGATCATGAATAAGAGTTGTACAACTCTGGAACATAACTAAACTGATGGGATACTTTTGAGCTTATGGGAAATCCCATAACTGACTGTAGGGTCTATCTGAGAAAGCCCTATCTCTAGGAGTCGAGCTTTACTGCTTATGTTACCTTGAAAGTAAGTTAAAGTTGACATGTATGAAGCATGATGAGAATATAAAATAGTTTCTTAAAGAGCCTTCCTAAATCACAATCTAAGACATGATAGAATGGAAACTATTTTGAAAACATCTCATAGCCTCCTACACATAAGTATGGTGCACGACACACGTATGTACAAGACTCTACTAGATGCGGCTTTTCAGACTTCCTAGGATACTATTGAACCTTAGGATTTGATACCAAGTTTGTAACACCCCAATTTTCTTAACCAGAATGCTACACAGTGGCCATAACCCCAAAGGACCACAAACTAACCCATGACTGATATTTGTACCTAAACACTTCATAATATAGTATATAAATTCAAAAACATGAACTAAAAGGCCATAAGGTTCAAACTAGATAAACATCTGATAAGAACAATGTCTAAAAATGGTATAACAATACCAAAACAACTAAGATAACTATCTACACATACTATACTCTGAAAGCCTCTAAACTGTCTGAATAAGAAGTTGATGAGACATATCCCCAACTAAATCCGACTATTGAAATAAACTAAAAATTGAAATAATAATGTAATCATCACATCATCGAAGGATGAGGACTCACCGCTAACTCTGACAACTGAACTGGGAAGCTACTGATTATTTGGAGCTCGTACTTCTAAACCTATAGTATAAAACACCATAGTGCAAATGCGCCAGTACTTTGAATATACTGGTATGCAAGTGAGGTAGGCTGAATGCAAATGGTTCATATGCATAAACAATACTAACTGACTGACTAACATGAATATGAGAATACACACATGACTACGTAACTGTAACAGAGATCGTGACAGGACTTAATACCGAGTTTTGACTACTAAGTTTATTGATATAGACATCTAAGTGACTGATGAGTGAGAAAGATTGATATTGTATTATTGAACACTGAGGGACCGATACTATGTTTATGATACGTGAATAATTGTGTCTAATAATTCCAATTATGAAGAACTAGTCTGGTTAACTGTGTCTAATAGTCCTGAAGCTAAGTACTGATAACATGAGTTATGAGAACTGATATAACTGAAAACATGAGTGACTGTATCTGACAGACCTGAATCTAATGGAACTAGCTGAGTTTTGTATTGTATCTAAATTTGATTGTATCTGACAGTCCCGAAATCTGAAGAACTATCTGAGTTCTATTACTGAGACTGATTGACTGTATCTGACAGTCCTGTTTCTGTAACTGAAACTATGTGTAACACCTTAATTTTCTAAACCATAATGCTACATGGTGCTCATGACACCGAAGACCACAAGCTAACCCATGACTGATATTTGTACCTGTATATTATGTAATATATCATGAAATGCAGAAACATGAACATGAAAGGCCATAAGGTTTGAACTGAATAAACATCTGATAACAAAATGTCTGAAAAGGTATAACAATACCAAAACAAGTCATAATTACTGAAAATAATGAGATCTAAATATCTAATTTCACTTCTAGTCTGAAACCATCTAACTGACCTGAATAAGGTGTTGAAGGAACATATCTCCAACTAACTCCATCTAGCAACTGAATAGTAAATATAGCAATAATCATATCGTCCTCCAATGAGAAGGACTCACTACAAACTCTGAACACTGGAATGCTACTGCTGATCTGGAGCTCGTGCCTCTAAACCTATGGTGTAACATAAGAGAAAGCACCATAGCACAAATGCATCAGTACATCTAAATATACTGAGTATATGAGTGAGGTAGGATAAATGCAAAGGGTTATATGCATGAACAATGCTGACTAATATTAACGTGAGAATACATACATGCATACATAACTGTAACTGAACTCTTGGAGATACTTACTAAGTCTAAATACTGACAATATGAGTGCACTGATATTGAGATACTGAATAGATGAACGACTATTTTTGACAGTTCAAATTATGAAGAACTGGTCTGATTGACTGTGTCTAATAGTCATAAAACTATGTACTAATAGAATAAGTTCTGAGGACTAGTAATAAAGATAACATGAATGACTATATCTGACAGTCCTGAATCTAATGGAACTATCTGAGTCTCGTACTATATCTGAATTGACTATATCTGATAGTCCTAATATACTGAAATCTGAAGAGCTATTTGAGTTCTTTACTGAGACTAGGTGACTGTAGCTGACAGTCCTAAAATCTATAATTGAAACTGTGGGAGGTAGTTGTTTAACGGACATGCCCCATAGGTGCCATTATGGCTAAGATGTGGTCCAATCTCTTCCCTGACTGGAAAGGTGTCAATACTATGCCACTGGTAAGGACAACATGTGAGCAACCCTCATATAATAAGTAAATCTAGTGAGAATGATGGGAATCCTCATATAACAGGTTAAGCTACCTCATCTACCCTCATATAAAAGGCTATGATGTCTCAACCTATCCTGGCTACATAGTTATAGAATGCAAGGATGACTGGTAAGAATCACACCTTGAACTAGTAGGTGAGTTTCCATCCTTGGGTTCACTCGGTGTTAACTTATACTCCCATCTGAAGGACACTAAACAAAATAACAAAGCTAAACTGAACAACTGAACTGAACTGATTAGCTGAACTAATACTTATTAACTGGAATGATACTAGTGGCATTGATTAGCAGAGCTAAACTAAGTTTACTGAGTTATTTTGACTGATGGAAAGTATTGTGTTCTGAGGACTGACTGAGAGTACTAGAATTTCTGAAATTTCTAGGAATACTGCTGTTACTGAGATTTTTGAGATCACTGAGTACTGAGATTACTGAACTAGTGAGACTGCTGAGATTTCTATGTTTTCCTGAGTCACATGACAAACTAAATTCTATAGATCATTGCTCGACTGAGAGTATCGTGATAACATGACATGACTCTAGTCACACAACTATATTTTTTGGGTACAAGTACCCCCAGGACTCAATGGAAGGAAACTGACACAAATGACTGACTTGATCATAAGAGTGGAGTCCATAATCGATAATATCATAAATAAGGGATTTCATACTAAGCATGGTTCTCAACAATCTATTTCATGGAAGGGAATTTCATACAACATGTATATACTTGCATTGCTTTCAATATCATGCTCGTTACATATTACAACCACAATCCATAATATCATAACTTGGGGAATTTCATGAAGTACATGGGTATTCTACATCGTGTACGTGAGTGGGTTTTGCAAGTAAGCATAGTATAATTCCATAAGACTAGTTCATGAATAATCCAACAGTGCTCACAAGACACATTATCAACATGGATGACATTGAATCATAGAGGCCTATCATGAATCCTTCCCTTAGTCACAATTTAGCTATAATGCATGATTTCTAGTCTCTTAGGTATTTTATCAAACACCTTACATGCAGAACTTAGGCATAGGTGTAGATCATACAATTACTCATCATAAATAATAAAACCTAAATGTTTTCAACTCATATGATGTCATAAATTCATAATAACACATAAATAATCTATTTTGGCATCATTCAACACATAAACATGATCAAAAATCCATTCATAACATGAAACCATAATATATAGTTTTAGAAAAGGGTTTTTGGACTTCATGAATGAACACACGTATACATTAGAAAGGAAACCTTGATGATTTCCTGGAGAGTTCTTGGATTGGGAAACTTAATTCTTGATTATATTGGAAAAAAAAGCATGAATCTTGTTTTTGAGAGATGAGTTTGATGAAAAACCTAATCTTGTGGTTAAGAGCGTAAGAGAGGGTTTTTGAGATGCTTAACTGACAAAAAATGGGAAAAATATGCCTCTTTAGGGTTATAAGTCATGGGAAGTGAAGGGAAAAGACCAAAATACCCTTATGAAATAAATTTCTAGTTACTGAAAATAATAGCTGATGACATTTCTGACAAGGCGTCAAAAATGTGGTATGCCATCAAAAATGTCGTCACACAGAAGCTGGATTCTGCCTAAGGCTGACGACATTTATGACATGAAATATGGTAAGCTGTAAAAAATGTCATCACACAGAAGATGGATTCTGCATAAGGATGACGACATTTGTGACATGGCATTAAAAATATGGTAATTCATCACGACCTTCATGATTGGGTGACACAAATGTGCTAAGCTACCACGAATGTCTTACAATGTTTCCAGCCTGACATGATGGAGTAAAATAGGAATAACTCTTTGCTCCGATATCAGATTTAGGATAAATTGGTATCGTTGAAAAGATAATTCAATTATCTATCTGTTGATAGGTCATGAGATTAAAAATTCCAAGTATAATGAGAGATATGCTCATTTGAAAATGACCATACCAATATTCTTCTCAAGAATTCAATCGGTAAGGAATATTTTAATTCGTCTAATAGATGAGAGTTATTTGAAGCGTTAATATACATCTAACTTACTCATAAAACTATAAAAGAACCATGATTTACTATGCATTATCTTGGTATATGGCTCTAATATTGGTTTGGATTTTTTGGGGTATTGCAATATCTTCTCCTTGGAAACATTCATCCTCGAATGATGACTGCTGAAGAGTGGAGAAAAGATAAAATGAAACATATATAGCATGAATGACTGATCATGATTTCATGGCTGACATGACTGAAAATTGAGCATATCATACTGTACATGCATATCTGATGCATGGGTAGCTGATTTAAGAATGTAGGACGGAGTGTTCCGATAAACTAAGTTTGTCAAACTGAGAATGCATATCTGATGCATAATTGATAAGATGAATCCATGCATATCTGATGCATGATTATATGACTGACATGATACGTGAATACATGACTAAAATTATTGGTAAGCTGATCACGCACATTTGATGCTGGAATACATAACTGAACTGACTCGTGAATATGTAATGGTAAAGATACAAAGTTTGAACTGAAAAATGAGCATGGAACTAAATACCAAGTTTGTTACTAAAATTTGAACATGAGAATGAGTAAATTCAAGGAAGGCTGTTACCTTGAACTAAAAATACCGATGAGTCTAAGACTAATTACTCAATATGCATGAGCGGAAACATGAGAACATAACTGGGTCTGGAGCGTGATACCTAAACTGAACTGAGTCTGCAATGCGCGACATGGATAGAGTATCGGATCATGGACTAAACTGAGCCATTGAGTACAGGGCTTACTACTGAGTTTTGGAGCTAGAGGGTCGGCTCATAAGTAACACTTCCTCCAAGATAGATTAATCAACGAAAACAACATGTTTAAATCATGGAAGTTTGGGGGCTATAATGTATTTCCCCCTTGGGACACTATGTCTCTTGAAGGATGCTAGACTGACCTTGCTGAGATATTAAGGAAGTTGAGGCGATGCACAAGGCACCTAGGTACAAAATCATGATTGATTATCTGAGATATAAAACTGAAGCGTGATGCATGAATGCATAGACATACTGACTTATCTGATTAACTGAGGAACTAGTAACTGAATGCTGGGTATGCAAGACTGAATTATACTTAATTTGAGTAGCTTGGATGAGGCCATAAAGTATTATGCATATGATAAGGGATTGACTGGGTAACATAAGGTAACTGATCATGGATTTCATGAAAGCTATATTGTCTGAAAATGAAGGACTAAACATATTACATGATTTGGAAACATTCCATAGACTTAGGTATTGAAATACTTATAACTGAGTAGCTGATAACTGTACGCTATGGTCAAGTAAGTCTAAAACTGACCTAAATTTTTGAGCTGAATACTGATCTAAAGCTGACACTATAACTTAAGACTGTAACGGGGATCCATACTAGATCAAAATGCTGGGTCCTTATAACTAAATACTGAAACTGAGGTTTAAACTGATACTGAAGTGCTTAATTCTGATACTGAACACTAATTATTGAGTACTAAACTGTAACTGAGATAGAAACTGAGTTGTGATAGTTGCACAATGAAGTCCGACATAAGTCAAGGGTCTGAATATACATTCACACTCTGAACTTTCCAAATTTCTAAATATTACCTCTTGCTAGCCCTTTGCTTGTATACTAACAGGATATTCAAGCTTATCTTCGTATATACACCCTCGTATAAAACATGCATGCAATAATCTGCTCTTAACATTAAATATTAGCTCTCTCCCATCTAAGAAATTTCTCAACACTACACTATTCTCATAAAAAGAGCTCATGAAGGGTTAAATCAGGAAAACCTAAAACATGAATGGATACTGACTGAACATGACACATGACTGAAACCTGAGGAATAGAATATCAACAACATGGATTTACCAAAAAGGTCTGAACTAAGTATATACATAATATAGTCTGAATTTATCTGATCAGTGAGGGCGTAGCATGGGTCATGGAAACTGAGTATACTGGGGAGCATGATACATGTACATGAGTTATGAGTTGCATGACTTGAGTCTGGAATTTCTAAGTTCATGGAACATGATTTGTAACACTTAGTGATCTAGAACTAAACTTCCAATACTGGGAACTGAAAATGCACACGATTCTATGGAATGCATGTGAACATAAGTTGTATTCATGGAATTTGAGACATGAAGCATACATAGGCACTATACTGACTGAAGTACGAAGCTTTACGCTGAGATAAGAATGGGTCAGGAATCGCCTTCCCTAATTGATTTTTTGTACATACTAGCACTACTACTGGGATCTGAGAGCCTGACTTGGTTACTTGATCTATTATCTCTCCCTTAGCTTTAAGCCATCATCATAAATCTATGAACACTAAACTAATCTCTGAACTGAACTGCAATCATCATCACATACTTATACTCTGATTGATACATGCTCGCCTTACTAAACACATCATCTGCCTCTGTTTCCTCACATAATACTAATATCATATTCATACCTTCATGTTTAATTTCAAGTTAATAAAATTAAATTTCTAACTCATGTTGTTCAAGCCTACTGATTTATTCTAGCACAAATATCCCCATAAATACATAGTCTATTTAACCTGGATAATATTATCCCAACTCTACTACTGGTAAACTCTTGGGTTTATGCTTCTGTCTCTAGGTCATACGCTATCACAAGATTCTGAGAAGGGATTTGATGACCTATCTAGATTTTGGTTCGAGAAGAAGTTTTCATGATCATGGATGAAATCGGGATTACTTTGGAACATAAATTAAATGATGGTATACTGTTGAGCATGAGAGAAATCCCATAGCTATCTATAGGGACTTTTTGAGAAAGCCCTAGCTGTAGGACTTGAGCTTCACTACTTCTTTACCTTGAAAGTAAGCTAAAGTTGACATAACTAAAGCATGATGAGAATCTACATGAGTTTTCTTAGAGAACCTTTCTATAGCATAATTTGAGACATGAAAGAAGGGACACTGTTCCTAAAACATCCCATAGCCTCCTGCACATAAGTATGGTGCACAACACACACATGTATAAGACTCTACTAGATGCGGCTTTCAGACTTCCTAGGACTCTATTGAACCTTAGTCTTTGATACCAAGTTTGTAATACCCCAATTTTCTGAACCAGAATACTACACGGTGCTCATGACCCCAAAGGACCATAAGATAACCCATGACTAATATTTGTACCTGTATACTATATAATATATCATAAAATGTGTAAACATAAACATGTAAGGCCATAAGGTTTGAAATGAATAAATGTCTGATAACAAATTATCTAAAAAAGGTATAACAATACCAAAACAAGTCATAAATACTAATAATGAGATCTAAATATATAATCTTACATCTAGTCTGAAAGCCTCTAATTGAACTGAATAAGGAGTTGAAGGAACATGTCTCCAACTAACTCAATCTAGCAACTGCATAGTAAATGTAGCAATAATCATATCATCCTCGAATGCGAAGGACTCACTGCAAACTCTGAATACTGGAATGCTACTACTGATCTCCAGCTCGTGCCTCTAAACCTATGGTGTAACATAAGAGAAAGAACCATAGCGCAAATGCGTCAGTACATCTGAATGTACTGAGTATACGAGTGAGGTAGGCTAAATGCAAAGGGCTATATGCATAAACAATGCTGACTAAGATGAACGTGAGAATACATGCATGCATACATAACTGTAACTGAATTCATGAAGATACTGACTACTGAGTATGAATACTGACAATATGAGTATAATGATACTGAGATACTGAATAGATGAACCACTATTTTTGACAGTTCAAATTATGAAGAACTGGTTTGATTGACTATGTCTAACAGTCATAAAACTATGTACTAATAGTATAAGTTCTAAGAACTAGTAATAATGATAACATGAGTGACTATATCTGACAATCCTGAATCTGATGGAACTATCTGAGTCCCGTACTATATCTGAGTTGATTATATCTGACAATCCTGATATACTGAAATCTGAAGAAATATTTGAGTTCTTTATTAAGACTGGGTGACTGTAGCTGACAGTCCTGAAATCTGTAATTGAAACTGTGGGAGGTAGTTGTTTAACCGACATACCCCATAGGTGCCTTTATGGCTAAGCTAGGGTCTAATCTTTTCCCTGACTAGAAAGGTGCCAATACCATGCCACTGGTAAAGACAACAAGTGAGCAACACTCATATAATAAGTAACTCTAGTGAGAATGGTGGGAAACCTCATATAACAGGTTAAGCCACCTCATCTACCCTCATATAATAGGCTGTGATGTCTCAACCTATGCTTGCTATATAGTTCTGGAATGCAAGGATGACTGCTAAGAATCACACCCTGAATAGGTAGGTGAGTTCCCATACTTGGGTTCACTCGGTGCTAACTTCTACTCCCATCTGAAGGACACTAAACTGAATAACTAAACTGAACTAAACTGATTAACTGAACTGATACTGATTAACTGGACTGATACTAGTGGTATTGTTTAGCAGAGCTAAACTAAGCTTACTGAGTTCTTTTGACTGACAGAATTTACTTTGTTCTGAGGACTGACTAAGAGTACTAGAATTTCTAAAATTGCTAGGAATACTGCTGTTACTAAGATTTCTGATATCACTGAGTACTGAGATTACTGAACTAGTGAGACTGCTGAGATTTTTGAGTTTTCCTGAGTCACATGACTGACTAAATTCTATAGATCATGGCTCGAATGAGAGTATCATGATAACACGACATGGCTCTAGGTACACAAATATATTTTTTGGGTACAAGTACCCCCAGGACTCAATGGAAAGAAACTAACACACATGATTAACTTGATCATAAGAGTTGAGTCCATAATCCATAATATCATAAATAAGGGAGTTCATACTAAGCTTGGTTCTCAACAATCTATTTCATGGAAGGGAATTTCATACAATATGTATATACTTGCATTGCTTTCAATATCATGCTCGTTACATATTACAACCACAATCCATAATATCATAACTTGGGGAATTTCATGAAGTACATGGGTATTCTACATCTTGTACGTGAGTGGGTTTTGCAAGTAAGCATAGTATAATTCCATAAGACTAGTTCATGAGTAATCCAACAGTGCTCACAAGACACATTATCAACATGGATGACATTGAATCATAAAGCCCAATCATGAATCCTTTCCTTAGTCACAATTTAGCTATAATGCATGATTTCTAGTCTCTTAGGTATTTTATCAAACACCTTACATATACAACTTAGGCATAGGTGCAGATCATACAATTACTCATCATAAATAATCAAACTTACATGTTTTCAACTCATATGATGTCGTAGATTCATAATAACACATAAATATTCTGTCTTAGCATCATTCAACACATAAACATGATAAAAAATCTATTCATAACATGAAAACCATAATATATAGTTTTAGAAAAGGGTTCTTGAACTACATGGATGAAAGGAGTCCATGAATGAACACATACATGCCTTAGAAAGTAAACCTGGATGATTTGCTGGAGAGTTCTTGGATTGAGAAACTTAATTTTTGATTATCTTAGAAAAAAAGCTTGAATCTTTCTTTTGAGAGATAAGTTTGATGGAAACCCTAATCTTGTGGTTGAGAGTGTAAGAGAGGGTTTTTGAGATGCTTAACTGAAGAAAAATGGGAAAAAATTCACCTCTTTAGGGTTATAAGCGTGGGAAGTGAAGGGAAAATACCAAAATACCCTTATGAAATAAATTCCCAGTTGCTGAAAATAATAGCTAACGACATTTGTGTCAAGGCGTTAAAAATATGGTAAGCCATCAAAAATATCGTCTCACAGAAGCTGGATTCTGCCTAAGGCTGATGACATTTGTGACATGGCACTAAAAATATGGTAAGACATCAAAAATGTCGTCTCATAAAAGCTTGATTCTTCCTAAGGCTGACGACATTTCTAACATGGCGTCAAAAATGTTGTAAGCCATCAAAAATGTCGTCAAACAGAAGCTGGATTCTACCTAAGGCTGATGACATTTGTGACATGGCATTAAAAATGTGGTAAGCCATTAAAATTATTGTCATACAAAAGCTGGATTCTACCTAAGGCTGACGACCTTCGTGATAGGGCGTCATAAATATGGTAAGCTACCACGAATGTCGTCACACTATTTCCACCTAACATGCTGGAGTAAAATAGGAATAACTATTTGCTCCGATATCGGATTTAGGAAAAATTGGTATCGTTGAAAATAAAATTCAATTATATATCTGTTGATAGGTCATGAGATCAAAAATTCCAAGTATAATGAGAGATATGCTCATTTGAAAATGACTATACCAATATCCTTCTCAAGAATTCAATCGGTAAGGAATGTTTTGATTCGTCTGATAGCTGGGAGTTATTTGAAGCCTTAATATATATCTAACATACTCATAAAACTATAAAATAATCATGATGTACTATGAATGAGCTTGGTACATGGCTCTAATATTGGTTTGGTTTTTTGGGGGGTATTACACTGTGGGAAATAGTATTTAACCAACATTCCCCAAATGTGCTATGATAGCTAAGCGAGAGTCCAATTTGTGTCCTGATTGGAAGGGTGTCAATACCGTGCCACTAGTAAGAACAACATGTGAGAAACCCTCATATAATAGGTAACTCTAGTGAGAAGGTGGGAACCATCACTAAATAGGTTAAGCCACCTCATCTACCCTCATATAGAAGGCTATAATATCTCAACCTATGCCGGCTACATAGTTCTGGATGCAAGGATTGATTCTAGAAATCAGAACCTCCTATAATAGATGAGTCCCATCCTTGGGTTCACTCGGTGCTAATTCCTACTCCCATCTGAATAGATGCTAAACAAGATTTACTAAACTAGACTGAGCATAGACTGAGTTACTGAATTTCTGTGGCTGATGGAATACTACTGATATCTGAAAACTGACTAAGAATACTGAATTTACTAAGATTGACTGGGAATACTGAGGTTACTAAGATTACTGAGTACTAAGATTACTGATATTACTGAACTACTGAGATTTTTGAGATTTCATGAGTGACATGACTGAATGAGTTCTATGGATCATAGCTTGACTGAGGAGATCGTGAAAACATGACATGGCTCTAGGAACACGGCTAAATGTTTGGGTACAGTCATCCCCAGGACTCGATGAGAAGAAACTGACATAGCATGGCTTACTTGAACACATGACCAACAACATAATTCATAATTCATATATTGAAGCACTTCATCAAACATATGATATGCATAAGCTTGTACATACATGGGGATTTCATGATATCATACTAGTTGGGCATTATTCCTTCATCTAGGCATTTAATCAAACACATGGTAGTCATAGCACATGTAGACAACATTATACAATAATTAATCATCATCATTCATCTTTAATTTCATCATCTAGGGTTTATTCATAGGTTCACATGAATATATATCTATACAAATAAATTCTATAAAAATTGATCGCTAACATGGATTTGAATTCAATTGATCATTCTCAACATAAACAAAACAATTCCAACATGAAATTCATAAAGAAATCCTTAAACGTAAACTTAGAAAAGAGATTCTTGGGCTTCATGGTTGAAATGAGTCCATGAATGAATACTACGCAAACCTTAGTTCATGATTCTATGAAGATTGATGGAGAGATTCTTTAAATTTGATGGTGAATTCCCTTGGAATTGAACCTTCTATGAAAACCCTAGGGCTTGTTCTTGAGAGTTTTTTAGAGTAATTGAGTATAACCTGCTGAATTATGGACAAATATTGTGTTATAAGACTTATATAGGGTGGGAAATTGATGCTTTTAACTCTAGGACACGTATTTAATTTTTGAGAAAATTTCTTGATTTTCATCCTTGGCGCGACACGCCACTATCGCACCAAGTCACTAGAACTGGATAATTGGAAATCTGCATGGTGGCGCGATGAGGAGCTATTGCGTTGCCACATTATTTGAGACCTAGATGTTTTGCGTGACACACTACAATCATGGAGCAACACCAGAAATTGACAATTGTGATTTGAACTATCTCCGCGATGCGCTGAAGGCTCAGGTGATATAATGTCTCGCTAAAAAGGCTCTAACTCTTCGGCCAAGTGTTGAATTTATGCAAATTTGGTATCGATGGAAATATTATTAAATTTACAACATGAAAAAAAGTGAAACTCTTGAAAATACCACATCTATAAGAGTGTATTCATCTTTCTGAGAAAGCTTTTAACATTCTTGGGAAAAATTTTCAAGCTAGGAAAAGTATGGGTATTACAGATAGTGGTGCATCGTGCCAAACTTACAGGTCGCAGACAAGGTGGAAATGCGATAGCTCTATGTCACGCCCCCATGGAATTTCTAATTTGTCACTTTCTAGTGACTTGGTGCGATAGTGGCACATCACGTCAAGGTTGAAAATTGGGAAATTTTCTCAGAAATTAAAGACGTATCCTAGAGTTAAAATGGTCAATTTCCCCACCTTATATAAGCCTTATAACACGAGATTTGGCCATAATTCAGCAAGTTATACTCAATTACTCTCAAAAACTCTCAAGAACAAGCAGTAGGATTTTTATAGAAGGTTCAATTCCAAGGGAATTCATCATCAAATTTCAAGAATCTCTCTATCAATCTTCATGAAATCACGAACTAAGGTATGTGTAGTGTTCATCCATGGATCCCTTTCATTCGTAGAGTCCAAGAATTATATTTTGAATAAGCTATTCTGATTTTCTTGTTGTGATTTTATTAGGTTCATGCTGAAAGTTGTTATTTATGTTTCAAAATGGTGTCTTGATGACTTTCCATGAAGTATGTGAGTTTGTTGAATGAAAACCTATGAGTTTGGATAGTCTTAGACTCTTAAATTGATGATTTCACTTATGCTCTAAAGTGTCCATGTAAGGTGTTTGATAAAATTCCTAGAATGATAGAATCATGTTCCTTATGAATCAGTAGTATTTAAATGACAAGTCCATGCTAACCCTTATGATGCAACACAATTTTCATGCTCTTGTTTTGTATTGATTGTTGTGTTATGTAACGTTCATGATATTGAAATCATGCAAGTATGTACATTTTATATGCATTCCCTTCCATAATCAAGTCTATGATAACCATGTGAAGCATGAAATCCCCTATTTATGGTATTATAAATTATGAACTCTATTCCTTTGATCAAGAAGTATTATGGATTGTTGGTGTTGGTCATGTATTCAAGAATGTCATGCCTTGTCAGTTTCCTTCTATCGAGTCCTAGGGGTACTTGTACCCGAAAAATATAGTTGTTTGCCTAGATCTATGTCATGTTTTCACTATACTCTCAGTCATGCCGTGTTCCATAGAAGTCAGTCAGTCATGTGACTCAGGAAATCTCAGAAATCTCATGAATTCAGTACTCAGTAAGATCGATAATAGCATGAACTTAGTTAGTTATCAGATATCAATAGTATTTCATCAGTCGAGGGAATTCAGTAAACTCACTATCAGATGAGGGTGTGATTCGTAGTAGTTATCCTTGTCTTCCAGAGATATGTAGCCTGCATAGGTTGAGACATCAATACTGTCAGATGAGGGTTGATTAAGTGGATAAGCACTGTCAGATGAGGGCCCTACCTTTATCTTTTGGGGACACTGCTAGATGAGGGTACCCACAATTGTCCTTATCAGTGGCGTGGTATTGACACCCTTCAAATCAGGGTACAGATTAGACCCTAGCTCAGCTGTTCTAGCGTATTTAGGGTATGTCGGTTAAATAACTATTCCCATGATTTCAGTATCAGTCTTAGTAAAAAAACTCAGATAGTTCTTCAGATTTCAGGACTGTCAAATACAGTCAACTCAGTCATAGTACGGAACTCAGATAGTTCCATCAAATTTAGGACTGTCAGACACAGTGACTCATGTTATCAGTTATTTTAGTTATTGGAACTCTAGTATCAGTTATGCTAGATATCAGTAAATTTATGTCATCAGTATATAGATTCAGTTATCATGTTCTCATGATCTCAGTTACTATGTATTCATGTTTGCACTCTCACGTTCATATTAGTTAGTCAGTTATTATCATTCATGTATGTAAGCCCTATGTTTTGGCCTACCTCACACATATACTCAATACATTCTTTTGTACTAAAAAATTTATGCTATGGTGTTTTCTTTTTATGTTACACCATAGGTTTAGAGACACGACTCCCAAATCAGCAGCAACAGTAGCATTCCAGGGTTCAGAGTTGTAGCAGTGAGTCCTCATTCTCCAAGTACGTGATCTTATTTTTTCATGTCAGTTCAGTTTTCAGTTGACAGAGTTAGTTGGGGATATGTCCTATCAACTCTTTAGTCAGATAGTTAGAGGCTTTCAGACGACTACATTATTTTTTATGTTTTTTAGACTTTAGTATTTCAGTTTTGTTTTGGTATCAAGATACCACTCTATGTCAGACGTTATCTTATTATTTAGTTATGTTCAGTATTAAACCTTATGGCCTGTCAGTGCATGTTTCCGCATTTTGATGTCATATAATTTAGTGTATAGGTACAAATATCAGTCATGGGTTAGCTTGTGGTCTGTCGGGGTCATAAGCACCATGTAGCATTATAGTTCAGATAATCAGGGCGTTACACAAGTAGATTCTTTTTCATAAGTATTTTTGTTAATCTTATTTGCTTTATATCTTTTCTCCAATATTCTAAGTATTCATAGTTTATCATTTTATCCTATGGTAGTTGTAATTTTACAAATTTCTGTGTAATAACTTATTCTAATTGTACTATATTTGATATGTAATTCTATGTTATCTATATGATTTATTAACATATGTTGTTCATGTATGATTTTATATAAATTATCATTTGTATCTCCTTTTTATAAGGTTAATTTTATACTAAATAATCTTTCTTATAATTGTCTTTTTTCTCTTTTAAGCTGATTCCTATAATTAATTTCTTCATATAGCCTACTTTGCCTTTCTCCAACTCTCCTAATATATTCTAACAATTTTAATCTGTATAATATCCATCTGAATAATAATTATCTAGGTATGAATAGTAGCTATAGTTGTCATTTAAGTGTATTCGTGCTAATTCATGTTCTATACAATTTTTATCTTTAATATCCAATACCTTTTCCCATAAAATTTTCGTTATATCTATCTCTATATCCTTAAGTACATATAAAATAAGTATCTTAAATTCACCTATCATTACAGTATGTAAGTAAAAATTTATTTTTCATATGACGCTATTTTTCAAAATATTCCCTCCAATCATATACATAACAAAAGATGATCATCTTAGATCATTATATACTAGATTATTCTTAAATAACATGTTCTTCGGTCACTATTAGCATGGTAATCTAAATACTTTTTCCCTAAACAACACCTCTACTCTGGTTACTCCCCTATCACGGCTTCTTTGCCTCATCGGTTCCACTTTTAGGTTGGCATAGTTCTTGGGAATTTTTCACCTTTTCCACCATGCTAATAAACTTCTTAACATGCTATTCTTCGAATATTTCTACTACAAAGTAACTAATATGTGCTAATTTTATTATATCATGATTGTCAAGAATTTATGAATTTAGCTATTCATAATTATAAATGAAAATACCTAATCTGGTAGATTTCATAAATTTGTGCTTTGCTCATCCATAACTTAGTATAAAACTAAATATCTTTATTGATTATATGAGAGAATATTTTTTGTATACAAGAAGGCGGCTTGCTCTCCATAGAAAGACTTGCCTTAACATAGCAAATGCTTCTACTATTTATAACCTAAAAAAGAGAAAATGTGTACACTATTATACTGTTCCTACTTTACACTTGTTATCTTTACCAAAGACTTTACAAAAAATCTTTACTATTCTGCAAAAAGACAAAATAAATAAAGTCTAAAGCTATACAATAATGGCACTTTACCAAAGAAAGGTCAAAAAGCTTATCAAACGCTAAAAAATGCTATAATTTACGTGTCTAAAGTCAAGAAAACTATTCACATGTCACTTTCTTTCACAAATCTTCTTTCATAACTTTTACTATCTTGTCTCTTTTCTTTTGTCTTTATTTCTCCATTGCTCTGTTACCTTCTATCTTCCATCTTTCTTTCAGCTGGCGTCCTTGTCTCTTTTATTCTAGTTGAACTTCTAGAATTATATTATTTTCTCCATTACATTTTGAATATAAATGGTCTGAATATTTATTCCCTATCATTTAAAAGTATCTCTCTAAATTTAATCTCTAAAGAACAAGACCCAATCTTTTTTAAAAAATCAAAGGATTTCAAATCCTTCATGTTCGAAAAACATCAAGAACCTTGAGACAGGTATGCGTAGTGTTCATCTATGGATCAGTTTCATTCATAGAACTCAAGAACCATGTTTTAAATATTATTTTGTGAATGTTTTGTTGTGATATGAGAATGTACATGTTGATGATTGTTGTTTAAGTTTCAAGATGATATCTAAAGGTGTTTTCATGAAGTATATTTGTTTGTTAGTTGAAACCCATGATCTTTATGTAGCTTAATATGGTGAAATTTATGAACACACCTAAGATAAAAGAATGCATGCAAAGTGCTTGATAGTATGCCTAGGATGATTGAATTCATGTCCCATGATTTAATAGTGTTTAAATGACAAGTCCATGCTCTATGCTTTATGATTTCACATGAATTGCATGTGATTGATATGTGTTATTGTTGTGATATGGATTGAGCATGATATTGAGGCTATGCAAGTATATACATGTTGTATGAATTTCCCTACCCTGTGTAAGATGTTGAGAACTATGCTTAGTGTGAAATCCCCTACTTATGATATTGTAAATTGTGGACTTTACTCTTATGATCAAATCAGTCATGTGTGTCAGTTTTATTCCATAGAGTCTTGGGGGTACTTGTACCCAAAAAATATAGTTGTGTGCCTAGAACTATGTCATGTTATCATGATAATCTCAGTAAAGAAATGATCTATAGAACTCAGTCAGTCATGTGACTTAGGAAATCTCATGATCTCAGTTAATTTTCAGATAGTAGTACTATTTGGTCAGTCAATAGAAGTCAGTTACTCAGTCTATGTACAGTCAGTGAAATCATTTTCAGTCTCTTCAGATAGGAGTAGAAGTTAGCACCGACTGAACCCAAGGATAAAAACTCACCTGCCAGTTTAGGGTGTGATTCTTAGCAGAAATCCTTGTGTTCTAGAACTATGTAGCCAGTATAGGTTGAGACATCTTAACCTATCAGATTACAGTTCATTAGGTGGCTTAACCTGCCAGTTTAGGGTTTCCACCATTCTCATTTTAAGTACCTACCAAATAAGGGTCACTCACAGCTGTCCTTACCAGTGGCGCAGTATTGGTACCCTTCTAGTTGGGGCAGATATCAGACAACAACATAGGTATATGCGTTATTGGGTCATGTCGGTTAAATAATTACCTCCCACAGTTTCAATCCCAGTCTCAGTAAAAGAACTTAAATAGTTCTTTAGATTTCAGTATTCAGGACTATCAGACACAGCCACCCATGTTATCATGATTCCAATATTATTCATGTTAGATATTAGTAAACCATGTATTAGCGTATAGATCTAATTATCACGTTTTCACAATTCTAGTTACTATATATGCATGTTTGCAATCTTACGTTCATATCAATCAGTCAGTTAGCATCGTTCATGCATGTAAACATTTTTATATTTAGCCTACCTCACTTGTATACTTAGTACTCCCAGTTGTACTGAAGCATTTGTACTATGGTGATTTCTTTCATGTTACACCATAGGTTCACAGATACGAGCTCCAGATCAGCAGTACTAGTAGTATTCCAGTCGCAGAGTTGTAGTGAGTCCTCATCTATTTGAGGACAATATTATTTAATTTATTTTTTATTTCAATTACGTTTTTCTAGTCAGAGTTGGTTGGAGACATGTTCCTTCAACTCCTTATTCAGACAGTATTTAGAGGCTTTCAGATTTAGCTCAGATTAGATTCATATTTCAGTTGTTTTGGGTATTCGTTGCCCCATATGGATGTTATGATTTGTCAGATATTCTATGCAGTTGAACCTTATGGCCTATTATTTATGTTTTCTACATTATTACGTCATATATTGCAGTATATAGGTACAGATATCAGTCATGGGTTAGCTTGTGGTCCCTCAGGATTATGGGTACCGTGTAGCCATTCGGTTTAGAAAACCGGGGCATTACAATCAGATTCCTATTTAGGTAGTTATTTGCTAATTCTTGGATAATTTTGGATATTCCAATAATTCTTTTATTTGCAAAGAAATCAGGTATATCTATTTTAGGTATTTCAGCTTGTTGTTCAATATCTTTAGGTATGATCATATCTCAGGTCATTCCTATCTTCACAACTTGTATAATTGGTTTAATTTCATCATGCAATACCTCTGCTAGTGACGTATAGAACTTTACAAAAAATAGGTTGCCTTTGGTTATCTTTTTATAAGTGATAATTGCTTTATATATTTCTCGTATAGCAGATAATTCACTTCAGTCCTGGGTATATACAGTATTGAGTAGCCCATAACTAAAATAGGTTTTAACTAGATTTGGGTTAGTTTTTGCTAATACAATTAACATATTGTATCCTTGTAGCTTTTGGTTTATATAATCTGTATTTGGTTTTTGGATATTTAGTGCTCTAGGTCTAAGGTTTAAATGTGTTTGTATTTTGAGGATGTTTTCAATATATGATCTGGTTATGTGATTGTAGGCTTTCTTTTCTTTTCTTTTTTTGAATTTATAATTTTTTGTACTATATGTTGTTGCATTTTTACTCCACTTTTATCTATTTGTATTCCTAAAAATTCTGTCTGATTTTTCATTATTTGTGCTTTCTTTTCACTTACACTTATTCCTGAATTTTTTATTATACCTGTAAATTTTTTTAGTAATTTTAAATGTTCCTCTTTAATTTTTGTATATAATAATATATCGTCTATGTATACTATACAATTAGGTAACTGTTTGAAATAGTTATCCATAAAATATTGATATCTTGCTAGTGCATTTTATATCCAAATGGTAATACATTTCATTGATAAAATCCTTGTGGTACTGGAAATGCAGTTAATTTTTTAGATTCTTCTTCTAACTTTAAATGGTAAAATCCTGATTTATAATCAAACTTACTAAAATAGTTATATCCTTGTATCTGTCTTGTTTTTAATAGCTTATTTGGTATTGGATAATTATATGTCATAGTTTTTGAATTTAGGTTTCTATAATCAATAACCATTCTACTTTTTCCTCTTTTTTGTTCACTGTGATTATTTACTATAAACGCTGGGCTATTGTGTTTACTATTACTTTTTTGTATGTATTATTTTTCTAATAATTCATCTATATGTATTTCGACTTCTTTTAAATCATCAAAGTTACATGTTAATTATTTTTGAGTTATTAGACTATTTTTATCTATTAGCTCAATTCTTACAGTAGTCTTATGTTTTTTCCATCCTTTTAATGGATCTTCACTGTATAGTTGCCTTAATTATTTATTTATTATTTCTACTTTATCTATTGAAAATATAGTTATTTCTTTTTTATTTATTGAAAATATAAGTAGCTCTATTATGTTTTAAGTATTTTTTATATTTTCTATCGTTTTATCCAATCAGTTTTCTTTCTTATTTTATTAATAACTCTTTTTGCTCTTACATGGTGTTGTAAACTACCAGTGTATTTTAGTTATTATATGTGGGTATAGTTTATCCAAAAACGGCATTCCTAAAAGCATATCTTTTGATGTTAGTTCATAATTATAGATCTCTTCTATTGTTAATATCTTATCCTATACTTGTATTTTTATATTTCTAGCTTTATAGGTAATTAAGCTTCCTTCATTATTAAATCCTTTCACTACTATTGGTGTTTTTGGCTTATCCCATTTGTCTTCTGGTAAACAATTATATCTACATAAGTTTGCTTCTGCTCCTGTGTCTATCATAGGTGTATAATATCTATTATAATATCCTTCTACTATTATCTTCATAAGTACATATATTTTTATGTTAAAGCTCTTTTTATTAATAATTTTTCCTTATTGTAGGTTATGGTTAATTATGTATGTTCTAAATTGTAGGGTTTTACTTGTTCTAATCATTTTATTCTTAATATTATGTCTATTTTTTGCATATCGTCCTTTATTTCAAATTCTATTTTTATTTTTCTAACTCCTATTATTATTTGCTTTTTGGCTAAATCTTTAATAATTATTAAACTTCTTGGTAGATCTGGGCTTATATTACTATTAGATTTTATTTCTTCATTTTTTCACTAGGTATTTTGCTATATGATTTTCTTTTTGTCCTGTATTTAGGAGTATTAAATATTCTTTTTCATTTATTCTTCCTGTTATATAATATTGAGTTAAATTAACTGTTGAAGTTATTTCATAATTTGTTCTTTTTGATGATCCTGATGATTCTGGTTTTTCAAAAGCTATCCTTTTTGTTGTACTTATTCTATCATTTATTATTTCTAAATTTTCTTCTATATCCATGTCTTTGTAACTATAATCATTGTTATCAATTGTTTTTACAAATTGTTCAAAAGGGCTTTCTATTTGTATTTTATTAATTTTATTTTTTTCCGTTGTTTTATGTTTTGTTGTTAATACATATAGATTTTTACATCTTCCTGAAAATATTTTACTTTCTAGGGTTAGTTCTATTCCTGATATTTTCCAATATGATACTAATGATTTATCTATATTTTTATCCGTTATTTCTACTAAATAATTTGCACTTATTATAAATTTAAATTTTTGGTATATTAAATTTCCTCTTATAGCAGTTATTATACTTTTTTTTATTGCTTTTTCTAATACCACGAGAAATTCGACTAATAGTAGAACCATGTTTCAAGCTCGCTACAAATAAAGTTAGTGATTTGTTAGCTACATGATATAGTTTGATGAATATTAGGGCCTCAAAAGTGTCCGAGCTATTAAACGAATCAAAACATTCCTTGTCGATTGAATTCTTTAGATTGATATTGGTATGGTCAACTTCAAACAAGTATATTTCTCATTATTCTATGAATTTCTGAGCTCATGATCCACCAAAGATATATAATTGAATTAGCATTCCAATGATACCAATTTTGCCAAAATCTGTCGTCGGAGCAAAAAGTTATACCTATTTTACTCCAGCGTATCAGCCTGGAAATTTCGTGGCAACATTTTGTGACGACTTGTTACAAGCCTGACGGCTTGTCACAAAAGTCTTCACCATAAGCAAAAAGTCACAAAATCCCACATTTTGTGATGACTTGTCACAAGTTTACGGCTTGTCACAAAATATCGTCAACCTTAAGCTGAAAATCATAAAATCCACCCTTTTGTGACGACTTGTCACAAGTCTAATGACTTGTCACGAATGTCGTCAGCTATTCTTTCAGCAATTTAATGTTATTTTTGAAAGGGTATTTTGGTCTTTTTCCTACACTTCCTAGGACTTATAACCCTCAGAGAATGTATTTTCTTCTATTTCTCTTTAGTAAAACATCTCAAAATTCTTTGCACACCTTCAACCACAAGGTTACGGATTCAATATAAAAACCCAATTATCTAGAGATTCAACCTTGAGAATTCAATAATTCTTGCATATTTGAATTTCCCGTTAAGAGGGCTACGAGGGACACCCAATAGTTTGTGAATAACTTTCCAAAATTTTTGAAGTCATCCAGAAGCTCCAAGTTTAAGGTATGTGGGTTTTGAAGAAGAACACCCTTTCGTTCTTGTGCCTAAAAGTTTTAGTTTTTATTAAAGAATTTCGTATTTTCATGATTAATTCATATTATTTTTCTATATTTCTAGTTTATGAGATTATGGGATTGTTCAAGTCTTGGATTGCATGATTCTCTTATTTAATTATGATGTAAATTGACTGTTCATGACATAAATTGCATATTCCTATATTGATATCATATTTTCGGGAATTTCAAAGATTTGTTGTCATGAATTGAACCTTATTGTGGAATTGTGAGTCTTTGAGAATGACTTATTGATACTTTTAAAAGTGTTTCAGGAAGAGTACATATATTTCTATGTTATTTAGACTTTAAAGCTTATTCATGATAAGTCTATCAAGATTTAAAGAAAGAAGTGAGTTTTGATCCTAAGTTAAGAAAGAAATCCACATCCTTGATTTTGAGATAAAGGGGATTCATTTTGGCTCCCATCACATATTGTTGAAATGTTTTTAAGGTGGATTTTCTTAGTTCTGAACTAAGTAAGGGAGTAGTATTTAGCACCGAGTTGGTCTTCATTTCGAGGTCTCTTTCCCTAGAACTACGTGGCCTCGTAGATTCTTGATATACCCCAAGTAGGTTAAGATAGTGATCACTAAAGTTAAGGTTTTATCCTATGGCAAGGATAGAACAACTCTCCCCAATGTGGGTAAGACGTTGGACTCTATGTAGCTCACATGGTTTATGTCGGTTAGAAGAAACTCTCAAAGTAGTCCCCCACTCTATCTAAGATACAAGTATATGTATTTTGAAAGCTATGAGTCCAAGATTTCTAAGGCTCTCAAATGTCAAAATATTTAAGTTTCCGAAGAAGTTCCTAGTTTCATGAGATTAAAGTGTATGCTCTGAAAGATGTTGTTTTAAGACTTTATCTATCTTACATGTTTTAGAATAAAGAAAGAATGAAGATTTAGAATGAAGTGCAATGACTCACACGATTTACATTACCTGTTTTCTTATTCATGATTATGATGGTTTTAATTCAAGCTATGTAAGTCATCTATACTAGCTTGCATGTTTTCTATAAGGATTTATGATATTGATTATTTAATTCCATACACCCCCATGTACTCAGTACATTCCTAAAGTGCTGATCGACATATACATCTATGTGCTACTTTGTCTCAAAATATAGGTACAAGACTTAGTATGCTCATTCATATGCAGTTAGGTCATAGCTTCCAGTCAATAGGTGATGAATTCTTTTGATTCAAGGGTTTGAGCTGGATAGACAGTTTGGGCAGTTCTTTATTTTCCTCTTTCAGTGATATTGAGTTAGGACAGTTTGAAGTCATGACCTGGCTATCTAAAGTTAGTACTAGTAGAGGCTTCATAGACAATCAGTAGAAGTTGATATATTCAATTTCAGTTTTGATTTATAAAGCAGAGTTGTAATCTTATAAATTCAGTTTTGTATTGATCAGATTTAGAAAAGAGTTGTTTTCTACTAATTTGTACAGATTTATATTTTTTATTTAGTTTCTTATGAGTTATACTAGTGAAAGGGTTAGCTTGGGGTCACTTCTGACACTAAGCACCGTGTGATATCTCAAAACCCATTATTGAGACATTACAAACTTGGTATCAAAGCACAGAGTTCAAGTGTCCTAGGGTGTTTATGAAACCATGTCTAGTAGATTCTTGCGGAACGGTATGGAGACATCTGTAGTTTTCTTCGAAAGCCTACAAGACATTTAGGAAATGTATCCATTCTTTCACGTCACAAATTGTGCTATAGAAATGTTCTTTAAGAAACTTATACAGATTTTTATCCTACTCTATCCGAGCCATCTCTACCTTATTTTCAAGGTATCAGAAATAGTCAAGCTTATATCTTTAAAGATAGTGCTTTCTCAGATAGTCTCCACAGATAGTTATCAGATTGTAAGCGAGCTAGAAAGTATCCCATCAATGCTTTTGATTTTCAATGATTGAAGTGCTTTACTCATGATTCATAAAAGTCGTGCACTAAGCCCAAGTTAGATGTACTTTCAGATTCCTCCTCATAATCTATACTTTAAAGCTATACTTCCCTATCTATGTATTATTCTTGAGATATCATGATTAGTAAGTTCCATTTCCTCCCCAAATAACACTCTCAGATTGTCTAGCAAGAAGCTTCAGAAGTCACGCAAAATGGCTTGAGAGTAGCATTTGAGTGCGTTATAAGTCTCTCAAGATCAGAGTTATGTCCTCACTCTTATGAGTCATGCAATTAAGACAGAATAAGATGTGTATTCTTATATCATTGAATATTGTGTGTAAAGTTTCTATCTCTTGTAACCTTGTTATCATAGTTTTGTTGAAAAATCAAAGACTAGTGAAGCAGTGTGAGACCTATTTTGATTCACTAGCAACTTGTTGTATATCTTGATATTTTTGTGTTGGTTGAAACCTATAGAGCTACGAAAGAAGTTTAGGTGTATAGATAGGTGGATAGTAATAATGTGCAGAAGGAGGATTTGGTAATGGATTGTAAATAAAATAGGTCATCTGTTTATGATTGATTATCGTTATTATGAGGTTCAGGCGGGCTAGTTATTCTTGATTTGTTTTATTCTATAGCTTCCAAGTGAGAACAACACTATGTATTAAGATTGAACGATTGGTGGTCATGAAGGTGGATGTGATAATTTCTTGGCTAATAATACTAGTTATTGGGAAGTAATATAATAGGCTTGAACAGTGTATGCAATAGCAAAAGTTTACCTGATTCGTAATCAAATTCGACGCGGTATGTATGATGCAGAAGTACGCCCAAGGTGCTATGGGGATGCATTATTTTGTTTGAGGATTATTGCATGTTGTGGGGTCGGTAGTACCATTGAAATGTTAGGTGGAGAAAGACTAGTTAGATAATAAGTAATGTTCTTGATAGCTAAGTTAAGGAGTTATGATTAAAGATATTGAGCTTTTCTTTAAGTATGAATGTGATTCTCATGGTTTGGAAACATAAGTTTACAAGCGTGATATTGGTAGACTATGACAGAACTTGTATGGTCCATCAAAGATTTGGAGACACCCATGTTAAGCGTTAGAATCTATGTTTTAAATTTCAAAGAATTAGCTAATAGGAATAAGAATTGAAGCACTAGATGGTGTGCACTCCAACTATAGGGATGCTCCTGCCGATTAAAAGTTAGTAAGTGTTCAAGTGTTATATGATGACTATTGGGGCTATAGATAGATAGGGTGTAGCTCAAAAGTGATTATTAGAATTTGGTTTTATGCTTTAAATTGTAGTCATTTGGGTTAAGTTCTTTTGTTCATGTGCGTTGCTATATCCCAGACTCTAGAGCAAAGTGATTGTAGTTAGACTAGAGTTTATATAGTGGTTCACAGCCTTAGAGTGATGGCTTACATCTAAGGGAGAGATGATAGAACAAGTGACCAAGTCAAGCCTTCGAATTCTAGTAGATGTACCAGTAAGTTGTAGAATAGTTGTGAGAAAGATCAATGCTTTACCTAATCTTATTTCAATATTTTTAGTTGTCCCAATACCTACTCATGCGTTACGTTCAATTCCATGATCTTAGTTTATGTTCATTCATATAATGGAGAATTATGTAATTTCTTAGTTCCAAAAAATGAGGAGTTCCAGTTCTTTCAATAGTTGGAATCACATTCCATAAGTTATGAACTCCAAATTCAGGTCATGCAACCCATGACTCATGTTCTCAAGCTTTACAGTATGTTCAGTCCAAGTACTCAAGCAATACTTTTAATGATAAGCAAAATTTGGATTTATATCTTGCATGTCCTCAGATCATACTTGTTTTATAAGTCCATGATACTATATATTTTATTCCTTAAGCATCAGTTGAGTGTCAAGTTATTCATAGTATCCCTTCATATTTTGGGCCCTCATGTTCTAACCTTCTATTACCTTTCCTTTGGTCAAGATAGTGTTGATAATCAGTTGTCTGGATGGGAGAAAGTAAACATTTCTTGTTACTGGAAGATAGTTGTATGCTTATTTTAGCTAAGGCAGTAAAGTGTGAAGTAAGATTGAAGCCAAGTCTTTAATTCCCGTCATGGTTAGTCGAAGTTTTATATAAGATGTTTGGGTAGTTGAAATCTTATGTATGTCTTCTTAGGAGTAGTTCTTGGAAGTTGTTCTTGACAGATGTTTATAAGTTGTGACAAAGGTATTTTAGGGGAGTGTGTTTAGAAGTGCATATGTGGTTATAGAAGTGAGGTTTGAACATCATGTTTGTATATTTAGATGAATGCACTGTACATTAGTAAAATGTCTAGTACGAGGTTGAATGTGGTTGTTAGAGTAGTAATGAGGATTTTCATGAGATAAGAAGTTGTGAAGTACAGGGTGTGTTGTATTATGGTTTAGACTAGTAGTACAGTGTTATGTGGTGTACCCTATTATTGTGGGTTAGGCTTGAATATGTTGAGGGAATTTAGTTCAGTTTAGACATGAGTAGAAGGAAATATCAACGGCCTTGTTAGAATTAGAAGATGAATCAATAAGTATGGTTTTTAGGGTAAAGGATTAGTTGACGGAATATGTTAGAAGTGTGTCAAAGTTTTAAGTAAGGTGTTGCATTTCCTAAAGATGAGTAAATTGTACCCTAGTCTATGATTTAAAGGTCTATGATTCCAAGCTATAGAATTGTAGCAATATTGTAATCCCTTATTCAGATCTTGACCAAAATAAAAAATTCTTGGCTCCTTCAAATCTTTAGAACTCTCTAGAGGGATATTGAAGAAACCCTGCACTTGAGCATGAGTATCTAGTATGATTCAGTTTGGATAGACAAAAGTTCAGTTTACCAATCAGGCACATAGATTTCTATGGATTTCCATTTTTCGAACTAGCCTAGTTTTACTACTTGAAGTTTCATAAATATGATCATTCCAAAATAGTTTTGCAATTGCGAATTCAGCTCATTATATGTATCAGGCATCAGTTTCAGAATTTGAATATCTAGTCCTGATTCAATTCATAATTATTCACCGAACGATCTTTGTTTTCCAAGTATTCCAGCTCTGACACTGTTATATCCATTGTGTAATCTTAGCCTAGTTTTCTCATGATTTCTTCCTGCATAAGCTATCACCTCGTAGTCTATAAGTGTGATCGCACCATGAGAGCATCAAGAAAATTCTAAACTCTCAGCATGAGTCAGCTCTTCGTAAATAAGTAAAAAGGGCAAGTTAGCTCAGATTCAGACGAATGCAACATCCTTCCTTCATTCAGCTCCTCTATAACCAAAGATTCAGCTATATAGCTATTTTTGTTGCAAATTTGTGCACTCTCAGAAGTACTCAAAAGTTTAGAATGACATAGATTCAATTCAGAAAACTATTCCAACTGTGCATCCTTAGTTTCATTGCATTCCCAGCTTAACTAGTGATATTCAAGGACGAATATTTCCAAGGGGGAGATATTGTAATACTCCGAGAATTTCAACTAATAGTAGAACCCTATTTCAAGCTCTTTAGAAATAAAGTTAGTGATTTTGTAGCTACGTTATCTAGCTTGATGAGTATTAAGGTCTCAAAAGTGTCCTAGCTATTAGACGAATCAAAACATTCCTTCATGACTGAATTCCTGAAATGGATATTGGTATGGTCAACTTCAAATAAGAATATCTCTCATTATACTATAAATTTATGATCTCATGACCCAAAATCCTTTATCGGATCAAAGAGTTATGCCCATTTTACTCTAGCAGATCAGCCTGGAAATTTCGTGATGACATTTTGTGATGATTTGTCACAAACCTGATGGCTTGTCACAAAAGTAAGTCGTCACCATAAGCAGAAAGTCACAAAATTCAATATTTTGTGACGACTTGTCATAAGTTTGATGACTTGTCACAAAATGTCGTCAACCTTGAGCCAAAAATCATAAAATCCACCCTTTTGTGATGATATTTCGTGACGACTTGTCACAAGTCTAACGACTTATCACAAATGTCATCAGCTATTTCTTTTCAGCAATTTAATGGCATTTTTGCAAGCATATTTTGGTCCTTTTTCTGCACTTCCCATGACTTATAACCCTCAGAGAACGTATTTTGTTGTAATTCTATTTAGTTAAACATCTCAAATTTCTCTACACACATTCAACCACAAGGTTAGGATTTCAATATAAAAACCAAATTATCTAGAGATTCAACCATGTGAATTCAATAATTCTTGCATATTTGAATTCTCCATTAAGAGGGCTACGAGGGACACCGAATAGTTCATGAATAACCTTCCAAAATTTTTAAAGTCATCCAAAAGCTCCAAGTTTAAGGTATGTAGGTTTTAAACAAGAACACCCTTTCATTCTTGTGCCCAAAAGTTTTTGTTTTTCTTAAAGAATTTCGTATTTTCAAGATGAATTCATATTATTTTGCTATATTTCTAGTTTATGAGATTATAGAATTATTTAAGTCTTGAATTGCATAATTATCTTATTTAATGATGATATAAATTGAGAGTCCATGACATAAATTGCATATTCCTATATTGATCATATTTTAAAGAATTTCCAAGATTTGTTGTCGTGAATTGAGCTTTATTGTGAAATTGTGAGTCTTTGAGATTGACTTATTGATACTTTTTAAAGTGTTTCAACAAGATTAAATATATTTCTATGTTATTGAGACTTTAAAGCTTATTCATGATAAGTCTAACAAGATCTCAAGAAAGAAGTGAGTTTTGATCCTATGTTAAGAAAGAAATCCACATCCTTGATTTTGAGATAATTGGAAAGCATTTTGGCTCCTATCACATATTGTTGAAATGTTTTTAGGGTGGATTTTCTTAACTTCTGAGCTAAGTAAGGGAGTAGTGTTTGGCACTGAGTTGGGCTTGATTTTGAGGTCTCATTTCCCAAATTTATGTGGCCCCGTAGGTTCTTGATATACCCCAAGTGGGTTATGATTGTGATCACTAAAGTTAAGGTTTTATCTGATGGCAAGGATAGAATAGCTCTCCCCAACGTGGGTAAGACATTGAACTCCATATAGCGCACATGGTTTGTGTCAGTTAGAAGAAACTCCCAAAGTAGTCCCCTACTCTATCTAAGATACAAGTATATGTATTTTGAAAGCCATGAGTGCAAGATTTCTAAGGCTCTCAAGAGTCAAAATCTTCAAGTTTCCAAAGAAGTTCCTTCTTTTTATGAGATTAAAGTGTATGCTCTGAAAAATCTTGTTTTAAGACTTTATCTATCATACAAGTTTGAGAATAAAGAAAGAATGCAGATTTCAAAAGAAGTGCAACGACTCACGTCATTTACACTAGATGTTTTGTTATTCACGATTATGATGGTTTTAATTCAAGCTATGTGAGTCATCTATACTAGCATTCATGTTTTCTATAAGGATTTATGGTATTGATTATTTAATTGCATACACCCCCATATACTCAGTACATTCCCAAAGTGCTGATCCACATATACGTCTATGTGCTACATTGTCTCATAATGTAGGTACAATACTTAGTATGCACATTCAGATTCAGTCAGCTCGTAACTTCCAGTCAGCAGGTTCTGAATCCTTTTGATTCAAGTGTTTGAGCCAAATAGACAGTTTGAGCATTTTTTTATTTTCCTATTTCAGTCGTATTGAGTTGGGATAGTTGTGAGTCATGACCCGACTATCTTAAGTCAGTACTAGTAGAGGCTTCATAGAAGTCAGTAGAAGTTGATATATTCAGTTTCAGTTTTGATTTCTAAAGAAGAGTTGTAATCTTGTAAATTCAGTTTTGTATTGATCAGATTTAGAAAAGAGTTGTTTTCCGCTAATATGTATAGATTTATACCTTTTATTCAGTTGCTTATGAGTTATACCAGTAGAAGGGTTAGCTTGGGGTCACTTATGACCCTAAGCACTATGTGATGTCTCGGGACCCATTTCTGGGGCATTATAGTTTTATAATTCTATCACCTGCTAAATATAATTCTATTTGTGTATCTATTCCTTCTCTAAAACATGTTTTTATTAATATTTTCGTTCCTCCAAGGTGTACGTATTTTAATGGGTTTTTACTTTTATATCATTTATTTCTTTAGTAATTATTCTTTTTGTTACTAGTGGTCTACTAGCTCTACCTTATGCATATCTACAACCTATTACATGTTCTTTTTGGCTTACTACGTAGTATTCTTCTTTTCGTCTACTAAATATGTTTTTTATTGGTGGTATTTTAAATATTTTTTCTACACTTAAATCTAATTCTTTTCCTTTTATCTCGTCAAATGTATTATTATCAAATATAATTTTCTGATCTGTTCCTTCTTCATTTAAATATTCTTCCTTTGTTATTATTTTTATATCTTCTTCAGTCATTTGATTTATCTGATTTACTATCTATTTCATTATCTATTTCATTTTCTGAAATTTCATAAATACTATCATCACTATCTAATTTGTAATCTATATAATCTATTTTCATATATTCTATATTTTCTATCTTTATTTCTGATATTTGTTTCTTTTTTGGGTCTTTAGGCATTTTACAATCTCTAGCTAAATGTCCTAGTTTTCCATAATTATAACAAGTACATTCTTTTATAGATTTTTTTCTCCTATATGGTCTTTTATATTTATAATTTTTTACGTAATATTTTTTTCTTGGTTTCTTATGCTTATATTTTGACTTTCTGTACTTCTTATATTTCTTATGTCTTTTTTTTCTTATAATAGTTTTCTTCACATCCAAATTGGGGTGCTATTTTATCCTTGCAACATGCTAAATTTCTTATTAATTTTTTTTCCATTTGTATTTCTTATCTGTATTTTTAACATATATTCTCATACCATTGTTGTAGAAATTTTATTCTTGCTCCTAAGGTATGTACTATTTTTTCTTCATCCCAACTCTTTATTATTTTTGAACTAAATGATTCAGGTAATTTACTAAAATATAATCTTCTTAATTAATTACTTTCTTCGGTATTGTATGCTCCCTTATAGTAGTATTCTTTAAATGCACACGTATATTCATCTATATAGCACATATTACGTTTTGCTAGTTTTAACATTAAACTCATATTTGTATCTTTTTCTTCGTTTTGTTCTTCTTCTTTTTCTGTCGCCATACCACTAAATTCATCTTTTATAGCTATTTAATATTTGTTCAATGTATCTATAGGTGTTAGTTTAGTTACTGTTGTTCCTTTCATTTTTTTATCATACCTTAATACCTTTTTACTTTCTTCAGTTAAATTTAAAAACCATAATTTTATTGTTCCTATTATTGTTCTTTCTGTATATTCTAGTGCATCTGTTGCGTTTATACCATTGTCTAATAATTGTTTTGTTATATACCCTATCCATAATTGTATCGTTTTATCTACATCTATTACACAGTGTAAGTCTAAGAAGTTATAATTTTTTTTAATTATTTGTTTTGGTGTCCATTTGTTATATTCATCCCTTAGGTTATATCTTTTAAATTTCTTTATAATAATATGTATGCTTTCTTATTTTTGATGTACTAGGTTTTATATTTTCATCTTCTTTTTTATCAAGAATGTTTATTTCCGTGTTTGTATTTTCTAAGTTTTCTTTATTAATTACTTCTTGTTTTTCATTAATTTTTAGTTTTTCTATATTTGTTAAGATTTCTGTATATGTTTCACTATCTTTTGAATCATAATTATCTGTTTCTTCAGCATCTACTATATTTATTTCTATTTCATTAGTTTCTAATTCTTTATTTTCTAATTTTTTTAAATTGATTTATCTCAATTAATAATTTTTGTTCTTTATGTTTTTCTTTTTTTTCTTTCTGTCTTTTTTCATATAGCTCTTTTAGCATTTGCAGTTCTTTTTCTAATTCAGCAATCCTATTATTTTTAGTTTCTTCTATTTGTTGTATTTCTTCTATAGTCTGTTGTTTTATTTTACCTATTTCTTTTTTCCTGTCTATTTCTACGTTTTCTCTTGCTATTCTTACTATGGCTGTTAATTTATTTTCTAATTTTAATTGTTCTTTTTCTAACATTAAGTATAAATGTTCACCTATTTTCTTATATCTTCTACCTATATTGGAAAATACTATTCTTGTTTTTAATCCTTCATGATTTTCATATGTTTTTTCATCTATGATAAATTCTTCTTTATTCATTTTATCTACTTCATAGTGTATAAATCATGTTGATATATGTATTCTAGACTATCTATTTGTGATTCTAAATGTGATATTTCTTCTTTTCGTGCTTTTATTGATTTTTGGCATACTGCAACAATCATGTTATATTGTAGTCTTTCTTTTCTTATTTTTAGTTCTCTTTGATTTTCAGATATTATTTATTTTAGTTCCTTATATTTTTGTGATTTTGTTATGTTATTCATCTGTACAATATTTATAATATTTTGGTGGATACCGAAATCTGATTTTATCATAATTAGGTGGTATGTATCTCATTCTTCTAGATTTTAAATGAATTATTAATTTTGTCTCATTGCTAGATATAAAGGTAATTAAGTAAGCTAATCTGTGGGGGTTTTCTTTTGTTTTATTTAACTTCTTATATTTTGTGTAATAACTAGTTAAAATTCTTTTAATTTCTCTAAAAGCTTGTGTATTTTTAAATGGTCTTCTCATATTTAACAAATAAATAACAACATAATTAATAAGATAACGTAATTAAGTTAACATTTCTAACATTTCTCATAATTAACACATATCTACTTGTACATTTTTTAAATAACATGGCTCTGATAATTGTAGGGGGTCCGTATAGTGTGGGTAACTTAACATAGCTCTGATAAATAACATATCTACTATATGTTCCATATTTCTAGTTTTTATATAGTTAAGTCGTAATACTTCGTATATTTCTAAGTTAGAAAATGAACCATTGTTCCAATGCATGAAACCTCCTATGCCGTGATTCATGTTTGAGCACATGAATTAGTATGAGTATCCTAGTGATAATAGAGCTTATGAGATGTTAAGCATGTTCATAAGAGACACTCAGAGTAAGCCAAGCTAAGAACTTTTGAATCCACCAAATTTTCTCCTGTGATTCATATTTGATTGAGAATAACTTAGTTTATAGGTGTTATTTTAGCAGATTCATACCCTCCACATTGTAGATAATTGAATAAGCTTTCCGTCGATACCAAATTCGCCTAAAACGGCCACCCGATGAAGAAGTAATGGCGATTTAAAGTTTCAGCAGTGTCATTTCTGTTAGTGGAGCATCGCCCCATTAACCAAAATGATGTTTGTCAATTTCTAGTGTCTCTCCGTGATTCCACTACATTGTGGTGAGTTTTCAGGTCATAAACAAGTGGTAACACGATGTCTCCGCATCGTACCAGGGGCCCAAATAGGGAAATTTTTTCAAAAAGTAAAAGATGCATCTAGAGAGGTATTTGGGTCATCTTCCCACGCCAATATAAGCTCCCAAACATGGAATTAAGCCGTTATTTCACCAAAACATACTTATTTTCATCAAAATCTACTCAAGAACACATTAGGGCTTCAATTGGGGGATTCAAGTGCACGCAAATTCTACCATCAAATTCAAAGAATCTCTCCATCCATCTTCACTAAATCAAGAACTAAGGTATGCGTGTGTTCATTCATGGACTCCTTTCGTCCATGAAGTCTAAGAACCCTATTTTAAACTATATGCCATGATTTTTTATGTTCTAATTTGATTGTTGATCTTGTTTATGTGCTGAATGATGTCAAGATAGAATCTTTATGGGTTTGTATGAAACTAGGATGGCATGTTAGTTGAAATATATGAACTTTGGGTGATTTGGGTGGTTGAATTTATGAATAAACCTATACCCAAAGTGGTGCATGCAGGGTGTTTGATAAAATACCTAAGAGACTAGAAATCATGTATTTTAGCTAAATAGAACTTAAAAGACAAGCCCATGATCTATCCCTTATGACTCAACATGAATTCCATGCAAATTGTCATGTATTGTTGTTGTACAATGGAATGCTCATGAAATTAGAACCCTGCAAGTATGTACATGTTATGTGCAGTATCTTCCATGTTCAAGAATATGATAACCATGTGTAGTATGAAATCCCCTATATATGGTATTATGAATTGTGAATGTTATTCTTACGATCAAGTCGGTCATGTGTGTCAGTTTCTTTCCATCTAGTCCTGGGGGTACTTGTACCCAAAAAGTATAGTTGTATGCCTAGAGTCATGTCATCTTTTTACGATACTCTCATTCAATCCATGATCTATAGAAATCAGTCTGTCATGTGACTCAAGAAAACTAGTAATCTCAGTAATCTCAGTGCTCAGTAACTTCAGCAACCTCAATATTCACAGTTAATCTCAATAATTTTAGTACTCTCAATCAATCGTCAGAACTCAGTACATTCCGCTAGTCATCAGAATTCTGTAAAATCAGTTTAGCTACGCTAAAAAATCCCACTAACATCAGTTCAGTTCAGCTAATCAGTTCAGTATCTTTCAGTTGGGAGTAGGATTTAGCATCGAGTAAGCCCAAGGACGGGAAATCACTTGCCACAGTCAGAGGGTGAGATTCCTAGAAGCAATCCTTCCATTCCAGAACTACGTAGCCAGTGTAGGTTGAGATGTCCGTACCCATAGGTCTAATGCATCTCTTTTGAGTTTACCTGATAGTAGGACAGACAAAATAAGCTCCCAAAAATAGAATCGGGTTACTCATATGTTGTCTCTACCCATGGCACGGTATTGACACCCTTCCAATCAGGGCAAAGATTGGACCCCATCAGTTCAGTTTTGGGGCATGTCGGTTAGATGATTACCTCACACAGTCTCAGTCTCAATTTCAGTAATAGACTTATACAGTTTTTTAGAATAGTAGAACTGTCAGATACAGTCAACTCAGATATAATACGAAACTGAGTTAGTTAGACCATATTCAGGACTGTAAGATAAAATCACTCATGTTATCATTATTATCAGTTCTCTGAACTCATATTACCAGTATCTATCTTTATGACAGTCAGATATGGTCAAGCATATCAGTTCCTCATATTCATGGATGCTAGATACAGTCAATCAGATTAATACTTTATAATTAAACTGTTAGATACAGCTGACCAGACCAGTCCTTAATAATCAAGACTATCATACAAAGTTATTTATGTATCAGTAACATAGCATTAGTCCCTCAATATTTAGTAATACAGTGTTAGTTCCTCACTTATTAGTGATTGTCAATAAAGTCATGATGTCAGTATTCATACTCAGCAGTCAGTATCATCACGAGTTCAGTTATAGTTTCTCATATATGTATGTATTTTTACGTTCATATTAGTTAGTATTGTTCATGCATATAATCCTTTGCATTTAGCCTACCTCACTCGTTACTCAGTATAATTAGTTGTATTCATGCATTTGTGCTATAGTTCTTTCTTTTATCTTACACCATAGGTTTAGAGGCACGAGCTCCAGATCAGCAGTAAACTCTAGTATCTACAGTTAGAGTTAGAAGTAAGTCCTCATATTTCGAGAACACGATGATTTTATTGCTATTACGGTTTTTAGTTTATTTCAATAGTTAGAGTTAGTTAGGGATATGTTCCATCAACTCCTTATTCAAACAGTTAGAGGCTTTCCATACTATAGCATGTCAGATAGTTTTTTGAGATTTGGTTTGATATTGTTATACCGTTTTCAAATTTTGTTCTTATCAGATGTTTATTTAGTTGAACCTTATGGACATTCAATATATATTTCCACTTTTTTATGTTATATTATGCAGTATGTAGGTACAGATATCAGTCATAGTTAGCTTGTCGTCCTTCGGGGTCATAAGCATCGTGTAGCATTTTGGTTTAGAAAATTGGTGTGTTACAACTTAGTATCAAATCCTAAGGTTCAACAGTGTCCTTGAAAGTCTGAAAAGCCACATCTAGTAGAGTCTTGTACATGCATGGGTTGTGCAACATACTTATGTGTAGGAGGCTATGAGATGTTTTAGAAATAGTTTCCCTTTTTTCATGTCTCAGATCGTGCTATAGAAAAGTTTTCTAATAAAACTCATATAGATTCTCATCATGCTCCACGCATGTTAACTCCACCTTACTTTTAAGGTAATAGAAATAGTGAAGCTCAAAGTTCTAGAGATAAAGTTTCCTCAACCAGTCCCATCATACAGTTATAGGATTGCCCACAGACTCAGAAATACCCCACCAATCCCGTTATGTTCCAAGTCGTACAGATTTTATTCATGACCATAAGAACTCGTTCACGAACCCAATTTTGGATATTCTATTTGATCTTTTCTCAGAATCCTATAACAGTATAGACCTAGAAATTTTAAGCATGAACTTAGGAGTTAACAGTGGTAAAGTTGGGATAGTATTATCTAGTTTGATCAGATTAGGTATTCATGGGGATATTTATACTAGAGTAAATCAGTAGGCTTGAATAGTGTAAGCTAGAATTTATGTTTATAGATTTGAACTAAGCATAAAGGCGTGGATGTGATATTAGTAATATATGAATCAATAGAAGCAACTAATGGGCTTAGTAAGGCAAGCATGTGTTTGACAGGGTGTAAGTATATGATTATGATTAAAGTTCAGTTCATAGCTTAGTCAAGTATTCACAGACATAAGATAATGGCTTAAGGTCAACGGGGAGATGATAGATCAAGTAACCATGTTAGGCTCTCAGAATTCCAGTAGTAGTGCTACAATGTATAGAAATATCAGTAAGGGAAGACGATTCCCGATCCATCCTTATCTTCATACAAGTTTTGTACTTCAGTCAGCATGATGCCTATACATGTTTCATAACTCATTTCCTAGAACACAACTTAGATTTACATGTTTCTCATAGACTCTTGTGCGCTCCTAGTTCCCCGCAAAGGAGTTTTAGCTCCCTCAGTGTTACGAATCATGTCCTACGAATTCAAAAATTTCAGACTCAGGTCATGCAGTTCATGACTCATGTACACATCTCATGCCTTATAGTATATTCAGTTTCCATGACTCATGCTATGCCCCTGCAGATAAGATAAATTTAGACTATGTTATGTATATCCTCAGTTTAGACCTTTTTGGTAAATCCATGCTGTTGACTTTCTATTCCTCAGGTTTCAGTCATGTGTCAAGTTCAGTTAGTGCCAATTTATGTTTCAGGTTCTCTTGATGTAATCCTTCAGTATGCTTTCCTTATGGAACATTATAGTGATGAGCAGTTGCTTAGATAGGAGATAAAAAGTGTTTTATATTAAGAGAAGATTGTGGCATGCTTACTGCATATGAGGAGATAGTTACGAAGATAGGCTTGAACACCATGTTAGTGTGCAAGTAAGTGGTTATCATGAGGTTGTATTTAAAGGATGGGGAAGTACATAGTGTGAATGTATATTTAGATCCTTGACTTATGTCAATCCCCATCGCGTACTATGGAAACTCAGTTGCCACCTTAGTTATAATTTCAGTATTCAGTACCCAGTAATCAGTGTTTAGTTCCAGAATTTTGTATTTCAGTATTAGTCCACACCTCAGTTATCAGTATTCAAATATCAGAACCCAGCATTTAGTTACAATAAGAATCTCAGTTACAGTTTTAGTTTTAGTGCCAACTTTAGTTTAGTAATTAGATGAGAAACTCAGTTCAGTTCCAGACTTTCTTGACCCATGCTACAACTATAAGTTACTCAGTCAGTAGTATTTCAGTACCTCAGTCAACAAGATATTTCCAAATCATGTTATACGGTAGCCTTCCATTCTTGAGGTGATACAGTTTTGCTCATTCATGCTCAGTTACCTCATATTATCCAGTTAATCATTACGTCCTATGAGTAATATTCTACAGCCTTAGTCCAATTATTCAGACTAAGTACAGATAAGTCTCACATACCTAATATTCAGCTATAAGTTATTCAGTTAATCAGATAAGTTAGTATATTCATACAGTCGTGCTCAACACCTCGTAAATCTAACAGTTTTCTTAGTTGCAGTGCATGAAGTTTAGTTGCTTCATCTTAGATTATCTTTCAGGCATCAATTTTTAGATCTCAGATAATCAGTCATGATTTAGTTCCTAGGTGCCTTGCGTATCACCTCAATTTCCTTCAGTAGCTCAGCCAAGACAATATTCCTAGAGGGACCTAGTGTCCTAAGGGGGAGATATGCTATGATCCCCCAAACTTTCATAACATAAGCGTCCCATTCTCTTCTCATGTGATGAATCCAGTTTGGAGTAGCAATACTTATAAGTTAAACCTTTAGCTCCAAATCTCAGTTATAACCTTGTACTTAACATCTTAGTTTAGTCCACGATAAGATACTCTATCCATGTCATGCATTACAGACTCAGTTCAGTTCATGTATCATGTTCCAGACTCAGTTATGTTCTTATGTTTCTGCTCATGCATATTAGGTAATTAATCTCAGACTCATCAGTATGTTCGACTTAAGGTAATAGTCTTCTGTGTGCTTACTTGTTCTTATGTTCAGATTTTAGTACCAAACTTGGTATTCCATTCCATGCTCAATTTTTAGTTCAAACTTAGTGTGTTTACCATTGCATGTTTAGTCGCATGTTCATGCTTTAGTTTAGTTGTGTACTTATACATCAGATATGCGTAATCAACTTATCAGTACTTTCAGTCGTGCATTCATGTATCATGTCAGTCATATAATCATGCATCAGATATGCATGGACTCAACTTATCAATCTCTGGATTAGATATGCATTCTCATTCTGAGAAACTTAGTTCATCAGAACACTCACTCCTTTATTCATAAATCAACTACCTATGCATCAGATAAGCATGTTCAGTATGAATCATTTTATTTGTCATGTCAGTTATGACATCATGTTTCAAACATTCATGTTCAGTTCAAGTTCAGTATATTGTTTCCCCTTTCAGTCATCTCATTCGAGGACGAATGTTCCCAAGGGGTAGATATTGTAATACCCTGTATATTTCTAAGCTAGAAAATGAACCATAGTTCCTACACATGAAATCTCCAATATTGTGATTCATGTTTGATTAAATGAATTAGGATTAGTATCCTAGTGATAATAGATCTTATGATTTGTTAAGCATGTTCATAAGAGTCACTTAGAGTAAGCCAAGCGAAGAACTTTCGAATTCACCAAATTTTCGTGTGTAATTTCACATAGGTCATCTTTGAACAAGCATAACATGGTCTCTAGGTGGTATTTTGGCAGATTCATACAATCCAAATTGTATAGAATTGAATAATCTTTCCGTCGATATCAAATTCACCTAAAACGGATACCCGGTGAAGAAGTTATAGCGATTTAAAGTTTCAGCAGTGTCATTTCAGTTAGTGGTGCATTGCGCCATAAGAAAAAATGACGTTTGTCAATTTCCAGTGTCTCTCCATGATTCCACCACATCGCGGTGAGTTTCTAGGTCATAAACAAGTGGCAACGCGATGTCTCTGCATTACGCTAGGGGCCCAAATTGGGATATTTTTACAAAAATTACAAGACGCATCTAGAGGGGTATTTGGTTCATCTTCCCACGCCTATATAAGCTCCCAAACATGGAATTAAGCCATTATTTCAGCAAAACATACTCCTTTTCATCAAAATCCTCTCAATAACGCATTAGGGTTTCAATTGGGGGATTCAAGTTCAAGCAAATTCTACCATCAAATTCTAAGAATCTCTCCATCAATCTTCACTAAATCAAGAACTAAGGTATGCATGTGTTTGATTCATGGACTCCTTTGGTCCATGAAGTCCAGGAACCCTATTTTAAACTATATTCCATGATTTTTTATATTTTGATTTGATTGTTGATCTTGTTTATATGCTGAATGATGTCAAGATGGAAACTTTATGGGTTTGTATGAAACTAGGATGGCATGTTAGTTGAAATAAATGAACTTTGGGTGATTTGAGCGGTTGAATTCATGGATAAACCTATGTCCAAAGTGGTGCATGCAAGGTGTTTGATAAAATACCTAAGAGACTAGAAATCATGTATTTTAGCTAAAGAGAACTTAAAAGACAAGCCCATGCTCTATCCCTTATGACTCAACATAAATTCCATGCAAATTGTCATGTATTGTTGTTGTACTATGGAATGCTCATGAAATTAGAAGCATGAAAGTATGTACATGGTATTTGCAGTATCTTCCATGTTCAAGAATATGATAACCATGTGTAGTATCAAATCCCATATTAAGGGTATTATGAATTATGAATGTTATTTTTATGATCAAGTCAGTCATGTGTGTCAGTTTCTTTCCATCGAGTCCTGCTGGTAATTGTACCTAAAAATATAGTTGTATGCCTAGAGACATGTCATGTTTTTAGATACTGTCATTGAAGCCATGATCTATAGAAATTAGTTAGTCATGTGACTCAAGAAAACCCAGTAATCTCAGTAATCTTAGTGCTCAGTAATCTCAGCAACCTCAGTATTCACAGTTATTCTCAGTAACTTCAGTACTCTCAATCAATCCTCAGAACTCAGTACATTCCGTTAGTCATCGAAATCCTGTAAACTCAGTTTAGCTCCGCTAATAAATCGCACTAACATTAGTTCAGTTCAGCTAATCAGTTTAGTGTCTTTCAGTTGGGAGTAGGATTCAGCACCGAGAAAACACAAGGATGGGGACTCACCTACCACAGTCATAGGGTGAGATTCCTAGAAGTAATCCTTCTATTTTCGAACTACGTAGCTAGCGTAGGTTGAGATGTCCCTATCCATAGGGCTAATGCATCTCTTTTGAGTTTACATGATAGTAAAGCAGACGAAATGAGCTCCCAAAAATAAAATAGGGTTACTCACATGCTGTCTCTACCCATGGCACGGTATTAATACCCTTTCAATTAGGGAAAAGATTGGACCCCACCAGTTTAGTTCTGGGGCATGTCGGTTAGATGATTACCTCCCACAGTCTCAGTTTCAGTAATAGAATTAGATAGTTCTTCAGAATATCAAGACTATCATATACAGTCAACTCAGATACAATACAAAACTCAGCTAGTTCCACCATATTTAGGACTGTAAGATACAGTCACTCATATTATCCTTATTTCCAGTTCTCTCTGAATTCATATTAATAGTGTCCATCTCCATGACTGTTAGATACGGTCAAGCAAATCAGTTCCTCATATTCATGGTTACAAGATATAGTTAATTAGATTAATACCTTATAATTAGACTGTCAGATACAGTCGACCAGACTAGTCATTCATTATCAGGACAATCATACACTGTTATTTATGTATCAGTAACATAGCACTAGTCCCTCAGTATTTAGTAATACTGTTATTTAGTTCCTCACTTATTAATGATTATCAGTAAAGTGATGATGTCAGTATTCAGACTTAGTAGTCAGTATCATGACGATTTTAGTTATAGTTCCTCATGTATATATGTATTCTCACATTTATATCAGTCAGCATTGTTCATGTATATAAGCCTTTGCATTTAGCCTACCTCACTCGTATACTCAGTATATTTAGTCGTACTGACACATTTGTTCTATAGTTCTTTATCTTATGTTACACCATAGGTTTAGAGGCACGAGCTCCAGATCAGCAGTAGATTTCAGTATCAACAGTCAGAGTTTGAAGTAAGTCCTTATATTTCGAGGACATAATGATTTCAATTCTATTGTAGATTTTAGTTTATTTTTGTAGTTGGAGTTAGTTAGGGACATGTCCCATCAATTCTTTATTCAGACAGTTAGAGGCTTTCCATACAATATCATGTCAGACAGTTATTTTTGATTTGGTTTGACATTGTTATACCGTTTTCTAATATTGTTCTTATTAGATGTTTATTCAATTAAACCTTATGGACATTCAGTATATGTTTCCGCATTTTTATGTTATATTTTGCAGTATATAGGTACAGATATCAGTCATGGGTTAGCTTGTGGTCCTTCGGTGTCATAAGCACCAGTTAGCATTCCTTTTTAGAAAATCGGGGTGTTACACAAGTAGATTCTTTTTCATAAGTATTTCTGTTAATATTATTTGCTCTATATCTTTTCTCCAATATTCTAAGTATTTCTAGTTTATCATTTTATCCTATAGTAGTTGTAATTTTACAAATTTCTGTGTAGTAACTTATTCTAATTGTATTATATCAAATATGTGATTATATGTTATCTATGTGATTCATTAACATTGTTGTTCATGTATAATATTATATAAATTATCATTTGTATCTCCTTTTTCTAAGGTTAATTTTACTCTAAATAATCTTTCTTCTAATTGTCTTTTTTCTCTTTTAAGCTGATTCCTGTAATTAATTTCTTCATATATCCAACTTTGTTTTTTTCTAACTCTTCTAAGATATTCTATCATTTTTTTAAGCTGTATAATATCCGTCTGAATGATAACTATGTAAATATGAGCAATAGCTATCATTATATATGTGTAAGTTTTCTATAGAACTTAATAACTCTTCATTAAAATAAAATACCTTTTCGTATATAAGTTTTCTTATATCTATTATTTCTATATCCTTAAGTATATACAAAACAAGTATTTTAGATTTATCTATCATTTCATCAGATAAGTAAATGTTCATTCTTCATATGATGCTATTTTCAAAATATTCCCTCCAATCATATACATATCAAAATATGGTCATCTTAGATCACTATATACCAAATTATTCTTAAATAACATGTTCTTCGGTCACTATTAGCATGGTAATCTGGATACTTTTTCCCTATACAGTGCCTCTACTCTGGTTACTCCCCTATCACTACTTCTTTACCTCACCGGTTTCACCTTTCGGATGTGTAATACCCCATAAAATCCTAAGTCTAAAGTTAAGCTCATTAGTCTTATTTTAGACCTCCAAACTTCATGGATTTATTTGACGACCTTCCCGACCTTCATTTTTGGATTTTCAAGTTGTATTGTGATGGGGCAAGGTCGTAGTACATTTCGGGTAAGTTTTTGAATTTTTTCGATAGCGTAAGGGCATGTTTGGATTTTCAAAATAGTAGCTCAGGGCGATAAGCCCACGTCGCCCCAATTTTAGCACCGATATTGCCAGGCGTTGCCCAGGAAACTCCACCGTTATTGCAAGGCATCGCCCTGGAAACTCCACCGCTATTGCCAGGCATATCCTTGCAAGACTGATGCTTGCTTAGTTTTCAGAATTTCACCTCCGTGTCTTGGAGGGTATTTTGTTCATTTTGCCTTTATATATATACTCAAAAACATGAGATTAAGCCTCCATTACACCAAAATATAACATCTTTTCTATAAATTCTCTCAAGAACAAGTTAGGGTTTCAATTAGGGGATTCAAGTTCAAGAAAATTCTACCATCAAATTTCAAGAATCTCGCCGCCAATCTTCAGTAAATCAAGAGCTAAGGTATGCGTAGTGTACATCCATGGATCCCTTTCATCCTTGGATATCAAGAATCATGTTTTAAATTGTAAATTGTGATTTTCTTATTGCGTTACGACTATATTCATGTTGATGATTATTGTTTGATTTTCAAGGTTATATCTTGATGTGTTTTCATGAAGCATGTGAGTATGATAGTTGTAACCCATAAATTTTGGATGGATTAAAATCGTTATGTTGATAAATATACCTATGCCCAAAAGTGTGCATGTAAGGTGTTTGATGAAATGCCTAAGAAACTAGAAATCACGCAATATAGCTAAATTATGACTAAGTGAAGGATTTATGATATGCCCCTATGTTCCAATGATTTTCGTGTGGATATTGTGTCTTGTAAATGTTGTTGGATTGTTCATGAACTAGTCTTAGGAGATTATTCTATGCTTGCTTGCAAATTCCTACTTATGCACAAGATGTATAATAACCATGTACTTTATGAAATTCCCCAATTTATGATATTACGGATTGTTGATGTTGGTCATGTATTCAAGAAATTCATGTGTGTCAGTTTCCCTCCATCGAGTCCTGGGGGTACTCATACTCGAAAAATATAGTTGTGTCCCTAGATCCATGTCATGTTATCACAATACTCTCAGTCATGCCATGATCTATAGAATTCAGTCAGTCATGTGACTCAGGAAAATTCAGAAGTCTCAGCAGTCTTAGTAGTTTAGTAATCTTAGTAATCTCCATCACAGCAGTATTCCTAGTGATCTCAATAATTTTAGTACTATTAGTCTGTCCTCAGAACTCAATACGTTTCATTAGTCAAAGGAACTTAGTAAATTTAGTTTAGCTCCGCTAAATAATACCACTGGTATCAGTTCAGTTAACTCAGTCCAGTCTAGTTTTGTTAATCAGTTTAGTTTAGTCAATCAGTTCAGCTTAGTTGATCAGTTCATAATCTTTCAGTTGGGAGTTTGAACTACCACCGAGCAAGTATGGGGATGGAAGCTTCCCCGTTAGAGAGGCAGAGTCGTTAGGAGAAATCCCTATACTCCAGAACTACGTAGCTAGTGCAGGACTAGGAGTCACCCATCAGATTAAGGCTAGACTTGACTATTATATTGCCTTAGGCATGACTTCCTATTTAGGGTCACCCGTTAGAGAGGCTTAACCATAGCAGAGGTCTCTACCCGTGGCAAGGTATTGACACTCTTCTAGTTGGGGTTACAGGTTAGACCCTACCAGTTTAGATTCAGGGCATGTCGGTTAAGTGAGAACACCCACAATTATAGTTTTGGTATCAATCTTTAAAGTAGAAAATCAAAAATCAGGACTATCAAATATAATCATCAATCTCAATAAGGAACACAGATAGTTTCATAGATTCATAGACCACCCATCAGATAGGCTTGGTCTATCGTTAAGTTATTCAGTATCAGTACTTACAGAGTCACCCGTCATATAGGATTAAAGTCCATCTTAGATTCAGTTGAGTAATCTCAATATCAGTGTAGGAGATCACCCGTTAGTTAGGCCTGATCCCAAGCTTAGTCACTCTTAATCATTATTAGAAGATTTAGACTGTCAGATACAGTCGCTTAGTATCAGTTATATCAGTTAGGTTGATCATCACAGTCATATAAGTTATATACATCGTCCAAACTTACATTATCAGTATTCAGTTTTAGGACTGTTAGAAATAGTTAATTAGAGCAGTTCTTCGTAATTTGAACTGTCAAAAATAGACATTCAACTATTCAGTATCTCAGTATCAGTACACTCATGTTTTCAGTATTCTAACTTAGTAGTCAGTATCTCTACGAGTTTAGTTATAGTTACTTATGCATTTATGTAATCTCACATTCATATTAGTTAGAATTGTTCATGCATATAACCCTTTTCATTTAGCCTACGTCACTCGTATCCTCAGTATATTCAGACATAGTCACGTATTTGTGTTATGGTGCTTTCTCTTATGTTACACTATAGGTTCAGAGGCACGAGCCCTAGATCAGCCATAGATTCCACTCTTAGTAGTTAGAATAGATGTGAGTCCTCATCTTTCGAGGACATGATGATTACTTTAATATGTTCAATTTTTAGTCTAATTCAGTAGTTGGAGTTAGTTGGGAACATGTCCCATCAAGTCCTTATTCAGACAGTTTAGAGGCTTTTAGGCTATAGTATATTAGACAATTATTTTCAAATTTGTTTTTGTCTTGCATACCATCTTTTTTAGTCATGTATTAGTATTAAATGTTATGTCAAGTTTTTACCAGCTTTTCGCATTTATATTCATATATTATGCAGTGTACAGGTACAAATATCAGTCATGGGTTAGCTTGTGGTCCTTCAGGGTCATGAGCACCGTGTAGCATTTTGGTTCAGCAAATCGGGATGTTACAAACTTTGTATCAAAGCCTAAGGTTCAATAGAGTCCTAGGAAGTCTGAAAAGCCGCATCTAGTATAGTCTTTTGCATCGGTGTGTTGCACACCACATTTATATACAAGAGGCTATAAGATGTTTTAGGAATAGTTTCCCTTCTTTCATGTCTCAGATCGTGCTATATAAATGTTCTTTAAGAAAATTATGTGGATTCTTATTATGCTTTATTTATGTCATCTTTACCTTATTTTTAAGGTAGTAGAAGTAGTGAGGCCCAAAGTCCTATAGCTAGAGCTTTCTCAGATAGTTCCAACAGATAGTTTTGGGATAGTATTGTTTAAAGTTGGGCAACGTTTGTTTCATAGGGGGGAGTTTAAGTATTGTGATTCGGAGTTACATATGTTGTTAATGAAGGAATAGTGGTAATTATCATGGTGTGGATGTAAGTTAAAATATGTAATTTTAGAATCCCATGATAATTGAAGGTATTATGTTGATGTACAAGTGGATATACATTTTTTAGAGAGTTTAGTAGGCTAGGACAATGCATGCAAGAATTTAAGTCTGATGATTGTGGAGACTAAAGAAAGTTAAGAGTTGTACCCCAAGGGATAGTATTAGTAGTAAGCTTTACACTTTCAGGTGTAGTCTTTCCGGATGAGTTATTATTTAGGTACATTATTGTACCACAGACCTTAGAGTAAATTGATTGTAGTTTAGTTCAGAGTTTAGTAAAGTGCTCCCGACTTATAATGATGACTTGAGGCTAAGGTGGAAGATTTAGGTGAGAGAAAGAGGAGCAGTTCTTTAGTTAAACTTAAGTTCTCAACATAAGTTAGTCAGTAAAGCAAGGAGTTCAGTTTAGCAGTCAAGCAGTTAGATTTGTATAGTTTATCTTCTCTTCCTTGCATCTATTCATGCTATGTGAAATCTCAGAGAATGTAACTATTCAATGATAGAACCTCCTAGAAGTTGCAAGTTCAGCTTAGTTCATGCATCATACATTAGGTTTTGACTCCTGAAGTTCAGTTATAATCTAGCTCATAGATGCCCTGTGCATTTCCTCAGTGTTTCAGGAAGGTAAGCATTCTTAGAGAGACATAGTATCCCAATGGGGAGATACCCCATAATTTCTCAACGCTCTCATGTCTTAGATCCTTTAGTTTCTACTTGTATAACAAATCCAGTTTAAAGTATAGAGGGTACTCATAGGTTAACCCTTAAAATCACAACCTCAGCCATAAGCCATGTATTTAGAAGCTCAATTCAGTTTATGATGTTAAATCCATATGTCATGTTATCACAATACTCTTAGTCAAACCATAATCTATAGAATTCAGTAAGTCATGTGACTCAGGAAAATTTAGAAAATTCAACAGTCTCAGTATTTTAGTAATCTTAGTAATCTCCATTACAGCAGTATTCCTAGTGATCTCAGTAATTTTAGTACTATCAGTCTATCCTCAGAACTCAATATGTTTCATCAGTCAAAGGAACTCAGTAAAATTTAGTTTAGCTCTGCTAAATAATACCACTGGTATCAGTTTAGTTAACTCAGTCCAGTCTAGCTTTGCTAATCAGTTTAGTTTAGTCAATTAGTTTGGCTTAGTTAATCAGTTCAGATCCTTTCAATTGGGAGTTTGAACAACCACCGATCAAGTATGGGGATAGCAGCTTCCTCGTTAGATAGGCAGAGTCGTTAGGAGAAATCCCTATACTCTAGAACTGCGTAGCTAGTGCAGGACCAGGAGTCACCTATCAGATTAAGGCTAGACTTGACTATTATATTGCCTTAGGCATGAATTTCTATTTAGGTTCACCCGTTAGAGAGGCTTGACCATAGCAGGGGTCTCTACCCGTGGCACGGTATTGACACTCTTCTAGCTGGGGTTACAGGTTAGACCCTACCAGTTTAGATTCGGGGCATGTCGGTTAAGTGAGAACACCTACCGTTATAGTTTTGGTATCAATCTTCGAAGTAGAAAATCAAAAATCAGGAATATCAAATATAGTCATCAATCTCAATAAGGAACTCAGATAGTTTCATAGATTTATAGACCACCCATCAGATAGGCTTGGTCTCTCCTTAAGTTATTCAGTATCAGTACTTACAGAGTCACCCGTCATATAGGCTTGAATTCCATCTTAGATTCAGTTGAGTATTCTCAATATAAGTACAGGAGATCACCCGTTAGTTAGGCCTGATCCCAAACTTAGTCACTCTTAATCATTATTAGAAGACTTAGACTGTCAAATACAGTCGCTCAGTATCAGTTATATCAGTTAGGTTGATCATCACAGTCATATCAGTTATATACATCGTCAAAACTCGCATTATCAGTATTCAGTTTTAGGACTATTAGAAATAGTTAATTAGAGCAGTTCTTTGTAATTTGAACTGTCAAAAATAGTCATTCAACTATTCAGTATCTCAGTATCAGTACACTCATGTTTTCAGTATTCTAACTCAGTAGTCAGTATCTCCACGAGTTTAGTTTTAGTTACTTATGCATTTATGTAATCTCACATTCATATTAGTCAGCATTGTTCATGTATATAACCCTTTTCATTTAGCCTACGTCACTCGTATCCTATGTATATTCAGATATACTCACGTATTTGCGTTATGGTGCTTTCTCTTATGTTACACTATAGGTTCAGAGGCACGAGCCCTAGTTCAACCATAGATTCCACTCTCAACACTTAGAATAGATCTGAGTCCTCATCTTTCGAGGACATGATAATTACTTTAATATGTTCAATTTTTAGTCTATTTCAGTAGTTGAAGTTAGTTGGGGATATGTCCCATCAAGTCCTTATTCAACAGTTTAGAGGCTTTTAGGCTATAGTATATTAGACAATTATTTTCAAATTTGTTTTGGTCTTGCATACCATCTTTTTCAGTCATGTATTAGTATTAAACATTATGTTAAGTTTTTACCATCTTTTTGCATTTATATTCATATATTATGCAGTGTACAGGTACAAATGTTAGTCATGGATTTGATTGTTGTCCTTCGGGGTCATGAGCACCTTGTAGCATTTTTATTCAGAAAATTGGGGTGTTACAAACTTTGTATCAAAGCCTAAGGTTCAATAGAGTCCTAGGAAGTCTGAAAAGCCACATCTAGTATAGTCTTGTGCATCGGAGTGTTGCGCACCACATTTATATACAAGAGGCTATAAGATGTTTTAGGAATAGTTTCCCTTCAGTTATGTCTCAGATCGTGCTATAGAAAGCACACCACATTTATATACAAGAGCCTATAAGATGTTTTAGGAATAGTTGCCCTTCTTTTATGTCTCAGATCGTGCTATAGAAAGGTTCTTTAAGAAACTTATGTGGATTCTTATTATGCTTTATTCATGTCAGCTTTACCTTACTTTTAAGGTAGTAAAAGTAGTGAGGCCCAAAGTCCTATAGATAGAGCTTTCTCAGACAGTTTCCACAGATAGTTTTGGGATAGTATTGTTTAAAGTTGGGCAATGTTTATTTCATGGGGGGGGGGGGGGAGTTTAAGTATAGTGATCCGAAGTTATATGTGTTGTTAATGAAGGCATAGTGGTAATTATCATGGTGTGGATGTAAGTTAAAATATGTGCTATTAGAATCCCTTGATAGTTGAAGGTATTATGTTGATGTACAAGTGGATAGACATGTTTTAGAGAGTTTAGTAGGCTTGGACTGTGCATGCAAGAATTTAAGTCTGATGATGGAGACTAAAGAAAGTTAAGAGTTGTACCCCAAGGGATAGTATTAGTAGTGAGCTTTACACTTTCAGATGTAGTCTTTCCAGATGAGTTATCATTTAGGTACATTATTGTACCACAGAAGTTAGAGTAAATTGATTGTAGTTTAGTTCAGAGTTTAGTAAAGTGCTCCTAGACTTATAATGATGACTTGAGGCTAAGGTGGAAGATTTAGGTGAGAGAAAGAGGAGCAGTTCTTTAGTTAAGCTTAAGTTCTTAACATGAGTTAGTCAATAAGGCAAGCAGTTCAGTTTAGCAGTCAAGCAGTTAGATTTGTATAGTTTATCTTCTCATCCTTGCATCTATTCATGCTATGCGAAATCTCAGAGAATGTAACTATTCAATGATAGAACCTCCTAGTAGTTGCAAGTTCAGTTCAGTTCATGCATCATATATTAGTTTCTGACTCCCGAAGTTTAGTTATAATCTAGCTCATAGATGCCCTGTGCATTTCCTCAGTGTTTCAATAAGGTAAGCATTCTTGGAGAGACATAGTATCCCAAGGGGGAGATACCCCATAATTTCTCAATGCTCTTATATCTTAGATCCTTCAGTTTCTACTTGCATAACAAATCCAGTTTAAAGTATAGAGGGTACTCATAGGTTTACCCTTAAAATCACAACCTTAGCCGTAAGCCATGTATTCAGAAGCTCAGTTCAGTTTATGAAGTTAAATCCATATGTCATGTATCAGACTTAGTCATATTCTTATGTTTTAGTTTCAAACTTAGTACCTTTACCATTACATATTCAGTCGCATGTTCATGAGTCAGTTCATTTATTTATTCACGCATCAGGTATGCATGATTAGTTTATCAGTATTTTCAATCATGTATTCACATATTATGGCAGTCATGTAATCATGCATCAAATATGCATGGAACATATTTTCAGTTATGCATCAGATATACATTCTTATTTTGAGAAAACCCAATGTATCAGAATCCTCAATCCTACACTCATGAATTAGTAACCCATGCATCAGATATACATGTTCAGTATGAATCAATCGATTAGTCACGTCAGTCATAAGATCATGTTTTAGTCATTCATGTTCAGTTCATGTTCAGTTTATTGTTTCCCCTAGCAGTCAGTCTCTTTCGAGGATGAATATTCCCAAGGGGGAGATATTGTAATACCCCATAAAATCCTAAGTCTAAAGTTCTGCTTATTAAGCTTTTCAAGCTCCAAGACTTAGAAAATTTTGCTAAGTGTTCAACACTTAGTCTTATTTTAGACCTCCGCACTTCGTGGATTTATTTGATGACCTTCTCGACCTTTATTTCTAAATTTTTAAGTTGTGTTACGATGGTACAAGGTCATAGTACATCTCGGGTAAGTTTTTGAATTTTTCGAATAGCATAAGGGCATGTTTAGATTTTAAAAATAGTAGCTCAAGGCGATAAGCCCGCATCGTCCATCTTTCAGCACCGATATTGACAGGCTTCGCCCAGGAAACTCCACCGTTATTGCCAGGCATCGCCCTAGAGACTCCACCGCTATTGCTAGGCATATCCTTGCAAGTCCGGTGCTTGACCAGTTTTCAGCATTTCACCTCCGTGTCTTGGAGGGTATTTTGGTCAGTTGTCCTTTATATATATACTCAAAAACATGATATTAAGCCTCTATTACAGCAAAATAAAGCCCCTTTTCTCAAAATCCTCTCAATAACAAGTTAGGGTTTCAATTAGGGGATTCAAGTTCAAGCAAATTCTACCATTAATTTCAAGAATCTCTCTGTCAATCATCATTACATCAATAGCTAAGGTATGCGTAGTGTTCATCCATGGATCTCTTTCATCCATGGAGCTCAAGAATCATGTTTTAAATTATAAATTATGATTTTATTTTTGTGTTATGACTATATTCATGTTGATGATTATTGTTTGAGTTTCAAGGTTGTATCTTGATGTGTTTTTATGAAGCATGTGAGTATGACAGTTATAACTCATAAATTTTGGATAGATTAAGATTGTTATGTTGATAAATATATTAATGCCCAAAATTGTGCATGTCAGGTGTTTGATGAATTGCTTAAGAAACTAGAAATCATGCAATATAGCTAAATTGTGACTAAGTGAAGGATTTATGATATGCCCCTATGTTCCAATGATTTTCATATGGATATTGTGTCTTGTAAATGTTGTTGAATTGTTCATGAACAAGTCTTAGGAGATTATGCTATGCTTAATTGCAAAATCCTACTTATGTATAAGATATAGGATAACCATGTACTTCATGAAATTCCCCAAGTTATGATATTATGGATTGTTGATGTTGGTCATACATTCAAGAAATTCTTGTGTATCAGTTTCCCTCCATCGAGTCCTGGGGGTACTCGTACCCAAAAAATATAGTTGTGTGCCTAAAGCCATGTCATGTTATTACGATACTCTCAGTCAAGCCATGATCTATAGAATTCAGTCAGTCATGTCACTTAGGAAAACTCAGAAATCTCAACAGTCTCAGTAGTTTAGTATTCTCAGTAATCTCCGTTACAATAGTATTCTTAGAGATCTCAGTAATTTCAGTACTTTCAATTAGTCCTCAGAACTCAGTATGTTCCGTCAGTTAAATGAACTCAGTAAAGTTAGTTTAGCTCCACTAAATAATACCACTGACATCAATTCAGTTAACTCAGTCCAGTCTAGTTCAGCTAATCAGTTCAGTTTAGTCAATCAGTTCAGCTTAGTTAATCAGTTAAGAGTCTTTCAGTTGGGAGTTGGAACTAGCACCAAGCGAGCATGAGGATGGCGGCTTCCCCGATTAGAGAGGCAGAGTTATTAGCAGAAATCCCAGTACTCCAAAACTATGTAGCCAGCGCAGGACCAGGAGTCACCCTTCAAATTAAGGCTAGACTTGACTATTATATTGCCTTAGGCTTGACTTCCTATTTAGGGTGACCCATTAGAGAGGCTTAACCATAGTAGAGGTCTCTACCCATGGCATGGTATTAACACCCTTCCAGCTAGGGTTAAAGGTTGGACCCCACCAGTTCAGATTTGGGGCATGTCGGTTTAGTGGGAACTCCCACAGTTACAGTTTCGATATTATCGTTCAGAGTAGAAAATCAAAAATCAGGACTGTCAGATACAATCATCAATCTCAATAAGAAACTCAAATAGTTCCATAAATTTATAGACCACCCATCAGATAGGCTTAGTCTCTTATTATGTTATTCAGTATCAGTACTTACAGAGGTCACCCATCAGATAGGCTTCATCTCAATCTTAGTCACTCTTAATCATTATTAGAAGATTTAGATTGTCAGATACAGTCGCTCAGTATCGGTTACATCGATTAGACCGATCATCACAGTCATATTAGTTATATACGTCATCCAAAACTCACGTTATTAGTATTCAGTTTTAGGACTGTTAGACATAGTCAATCAGAACAGTTCTTCATAATTTGAACTTTCAAAAATAGAGATTCAGCTATTTAGTATCTCAGTATTAGTACACTCATATTATCAGTATTCAGACTCAGTAGTCAGTATCTCCACGAGTTTAGTTATAGTTACTTATGCAAGTATGTAATCTCACATTCATATTAGTCAGCATTGTTCATGTATATAACCCTTTGCATTTTCCTTACCTCACTTGTATAATCAGTACATTCAGACGTAGTGACGCATTTGTGCAATGATGCTTTCTCTTATGTTGCACCATAGGTTCAGAGGCACGAGCTCCAGATCAGCCGTAGATTCTGGTCTCAATAGTTAGAATAGAAGTGAGTCCTCATCTTTCGAGGACATGATAATTACTTTTCTATTTTTAGTTTTTAGTTTATTTTAGTATTTGGAGTTAGTTGGGGACATGTCCCATCAACTCCTTATTTAGAAAGTTTAGAGGCTTTCAGGCTATAGTATGTCAGACAATTATTTTCATATTTGTTTTGGTATTGTATACCATCTTTTTCAGTTATGTATTAGTATTGAACCTTATGGCTAGTTTTCGCCAATTTTTTGCATTTGTATTCATATATTCTGTAATGTACAGGTACAAATATCAGTCATGGGTTATCTTGTGGTCCTTCGAGGTTATGAGCACCGTGTAGCATTTTGGTTTAGAAAATTGGGGCGTTACAAGATGGCATAGTTCTTGGGAATGTTTCTCCTTTTCCATTCTGCTAATAAACTTCTTAACATGCTATTCTTTGAATAATTCTACTATAAAGTAACTAACATGAGCTTATTTTACTATATCATGATTGTCAATAATTTATGAATTTAGCTATTCATAATTGAAAATGAAAATACCTGTTATGGTAGATTTGATAAATTTGTGCTTTGCTCATCCATAGCTTAGTGTAAAATTGAATATCTTTATTAATTATATGAGAGAATATTTTTTGTGTGTAAGAAAGGTTGCTTTTAACACATGAAAGTTTTGCCTTAACTTAGCAAATGTTTTCGTTGTTTAAAACCTAAAAAAGAGAAAAGACATATACTATTATAGTGTTCCTACTTTACACTTGTTATCTTTATAAAAGACTTTAAAAAATATCTTAAGACTATTCTACAAAGAGACAAAATTAATAAAGACTAAAGCTATACAATAATGTCACTTTGCCAAAGAAAAGTCAAAGCTTATCAAAAACTAATAAATGCTATAATTTACGTGTCTAAAGTCAATAAAACTATTCATATGTCACTTTCTTTCATAACTCTTCTTTTATAACTTTTACTATCTTGTTTCTTTTCTTTTGTCTTTATTTCTCCATTACCTTCTATCTTCTGTCTTTCTTTCAGCTGGCGTCCTTTTCTCCTTTATTCTAGTTGAACTTCTAGAATTACATTATTTTCTCCATTACATTTTGAAAATAAATGGTCTAGATATTTATACCCTATCATTTTATAGTATCTGCTCAATAATTCATTTGAAATAAATATTTCTCTAATTGCTCTGCTAATTGGTTTTTTCTCTGGATTGAGCAACGTCATAATCCATTGCCTAACTTCTTCCATATCTATTTGTCTTAACTCTCTTTAATTTGGATAAATCATTAGATGATCTCTTGAATAATAACTCCATATCGAATTCCCATTTAGATAATTATTTGCTAATTCTTGGATAATTGTGGATATTTCAATAATTCTTTTATTACCATAAAAATCTGGTATATCTATTTTGGGTATTTCAGCTTGCTATTCTGTATCTTCGGGTATGATCATATCTCGGGTCATTTCTATCTTCACAACTTGTATAATTGGTTTAATTTTATCATGCAATATCTTTGCCGGTGCTATATAAAACTTTACAAAAAATAGGTTTCCTTTGGTTATCTTTTTATAAGTGGTAATTGCTTAATATATTTCTGGTATAGAAGATAATTCAATTCCGTCCTGGGTATATACAGTATTGAGTAGCCCATAACTGAAATGGGTTTTAACTAGATTTGGGTTAGTTTTTGGTAATGCAATTAACTTATTGAATCCTTGTAGCTTGTGGGTTATATAATTTGTATTTGGTTCTTAAACATTTATTGCTCTGGGTCTAAGGTTTAAATGTGTTTGAATTTTATGGATGTTTTCAATATATGATCTGGTTAAGTGATTATAGGCTTTCTTTTCTTGGTTTAGGCTTTCTAGATATGTGGTAGTTTGTGGGGGTATGAACAAAGGGTCTTTTGGTGTTTTTGGTATGTATGGCTTATCAAATATTTTGTTTAGGTTTATATTTGGGTTCCTACTAACTCCTTTTCTTGTACCTACAGAAGTAGATTGATAAACGTTATGGGTTTTTTGGAATGTCCCAACGTCTCCTTTGATCTCTGGAATTTTATTCTCTTTCGATCGACATAGTTCTGCAAATTGCTGAATTATCTTACTCATAGCTTCAGACTTTCGTTTAAATTCATTAGTATTTAGCTTTACTATCTCATTTCCCATACTACCCACTTTCAGTGAAAGCATAGTTAGGATTTTAAATATCTTTTCTAGAGTATCGTCTTTTGTATTATCTATTTGTGTAGCTTTGTCTTGATATGTAACCTACAACAACGTTCTTGTTAGTCTTGATTACTTCAATTGTAAATGTAGAATTTAATATATTCAATACTAATCTCTCTACATCTTTTTTAAATTTTTTCTGTAATGGCTTTAGGTTTTCTGCTAATCTTGGTATATATTCTCTTACTTGGTTTACTAATCCTAAAAATGATTGTAATTTCTTTTTTGTATCTAATTTTTCTTTTGAATTTATTATTTTTTGTACTATATGTTGTTACATTTTTACTCCACTTTTATCTATTTATATTCCTAAAAATTCTATCTGATTTTTTATTATTTCTGCTTTCTTTTCTCTTAGACTTATTCCTGAATTTTCTATTATACCTGCAAATTGTTCTACTAATTTTAAATGTTCCTCTTTAGTTTTTGTATATAATAATATATCGTCTATGTATACTATACAATTAGATAACTGTTTGAAAGAGTCATCCATCAAATATTGATATCTACATGGTGCATTTTTATATCCAAATGGTAATACATTCCATTCGTAAAATCCTTTTGGTACTATGAATGTAGTTAATTTTTTGGATTCTTCTTCTAGCTTTAAATGGTAAAATCCTGATTTACAATCAAGCTTATTAAAATAGTTATATCCTTGTATCTGTCTTATTTTTAATATCTTATTTGGTACTGGATAATTATATGTCATAGTTTTTGCATTTAGGTTTCTATAATCAATAACCATTCTACTTTTTCCTCTTTTTTGTTCACTGTGTTTATTTACTATAAATGCTGGGCTATTATGTTTACTATTACTTTTTTGTATGTATTGTTTTTCTAATAATTCATCTATATGTATTTTAAATTCTTTTAAATCATCAAATTAATATGTTAATGGTTTTTGGGTTATTATACTATTTTTATCTATTAGCTCAATTCTTACAATAGTCTTCTGTTTTTTCCATCCTTTTAATGGATCTTCACTATATAGTTGTCTTAATTTTTTCTTTATTATTTCTAGCTTATCTATTGAGAATATAGTTATTTCTTCTTTATTTATCGAAAAAATAACTAGTTTTATTTTGTCTTCAGTATTTTTTATATTTTCTAATTTTGTGTGATTTTTTCACTTCCTTTTATCCAATCAGTTTTCTTTCTTATTTTATTAATAACTCGTTTTTCTCTTACCTTTTGTTTACATAGTGTTGTAAACCACCAGTGTGTTTAAGTTATTGTATGTGGGTATAGTTTATCTAAAAAAGATATTCCTAAAAGCATATCTTTTTATGTTAGTTCATAATTATATATCTCTTCTATTGTTAATATCTTATCCCATACTTGTATTTTTATATTTCTAGCTTTATAGGTAATTAAGCTTCCTTCATTATTAAATCCTTTGACTACTATTGGTGTTTTTAGCTTATTCCATTTGTCTTCTGGTAAACAATTATATCTACATAAGTTGGCTTCTGCTCCTATGTCTATCATAGGTGTATAATATCTATTATAATATTCTTCTACAATTATCTTCATAAGTACATATATTTTCATGTTAAAGATCTTTTTATTAATAATCTTTCCTTATTGTAGGTTATGGTTAATTGTGTATGTTCTATATTGTAGGGTTTTACTTGTTCTAACCATTTTATTCCTAATATTATATCTGCCTTTTGCATATCTTCCTTTATTTCAAATTCTATTTTTATTTTTCTAACTCCTATTATTATTTCCTTTTCTTCTGAATCTTTAATAGTTATTAAACTTCTTGGTAGATCTGGGCATATATTACTGTTAGATTTTATTTCTTTATTTTTCAATAGGTATTTTGCTATATGATTTTCTTTTTGTCCTGTATTTAGGAGTATTAAATATTCTTTTTCATTTATTGTTCCTGTTATATAATATTGAGTTAAATTAACTGTTGAAGTTATTTCATAATTTGTTCTTTTCGATTATCCTGGTGATTTTGGCTTTTCAAAAGCTATCCTTTTTGTTGTACTAATTCTATCATGTATTATTTGTAAATCTTCTTCTATATCCATGTCTTTGTAACTATAATCATTGTTCTCAATTGTTTTTACAAATTCTTCAAAAGGACTATCTATTTGTATTTTATTGATTTTATTTTTTCCCGTTATTTTATGTTTTGTTGTAAATACATATAGATTTTTACATCTTGCTGTAAGTATTTTACTTCCTGGGGTTAGTTCTATTCCTGATATTTTCCAATATAATACTAATAATTTATTTATGTTTTTATCTATTATTGCTACTGAAAAATTCACACTTATTATAAATTTAAATTTTTTGTATATTAAATTTTCCAATATATATCTATACCTTCTCTAAAACATGCTTTTATTAGTATTTTCATTCCTCCAAGGTGTACGCATTTTATTGGGTCTTTACTTTTTATATCATTTATTTCTTTATTAATTATTCTTTTTGTTACTAGTGGTATACTAGCTCTACCTTTTGCATATCTACAGTCTATTACATGTTCTTTTTGGCTTACTGCATAGTATTCTTCTTTTCATCTACTAAATACGTTTTTTATTGTTGGTATTTTAAATATTTTTTCTACACTTAAATCTAATTCTTTTCCTTTTATCTTGTCAAATATATTATTATCAAATATTATTTTCTGATCTGTTCCTTCTTCATTTAAATATTCTTCCTTTGTTATTACTTTTATATCTTCTTCAGTCATTTGATTCATCTGATTTACTATCAATTTCATTATTTGTTTCATTTTTCGAAATTTTATTTATACTATTGTCACTTTCTAATTCATAATCTATATAATCTATTTGCATATATTCTGCATTTTCTATCTTTATTTCTGATATTTGTTTCTTTTTTGGGTCTTTAGGCATTTTACAATATCTAGCTAAATGTCCTAGTTTTCCACAATTATAATAGGTACATTCTTTTATAGATTTTTTTTTCTATATGGTCTTTTGTATTAATAATTTTTTACATAATATCTTTTTCTTGGTTTCTTATATTTATATTTCGACTTTCTGTACTTTTTATATTTCTTATGGCCTTTCCGTTTCTTATAATATTTTTCTTCATATACAAATTGGGATGTTATTTTATCCTTGCAACATGTTAAATTTCTTATCAATGTTTTTTTTATTTTTATTTCTTCTCTGTATTTTTCACATAGATTTTTATACCATTGTTGTAGAAATTTTATTCTTGCTCCTAGGGTATCTACTATTTTTTCTTCATCCCAACTCTTTATTATTTTTGAACTAAATAGTTTATGTAATTTACTAAAACATAATCTTCTTACTTCTTTACTTTCTTCGGTATTGTATGCTCCCTTATAGTAGTATTCTTGCACACGTATATTCATCTATATAACACATATTACATATTGCTAGTTTTAACATTAAATTCCTATTTGTATCTTTTTCTTTGTTTTGATCTTCTTCTTCTATTGCCATACTGCTAAATTCGTCTTTGATAGCTATTTCAGATTTTTTCAATATGTCTATAGTTGTTAGTTTAGTTACTATTGTTCCTTCCATTTTTTTATCAGCCGTCAATACCTTTTTACTATCTTCAGTTAAATTTAAAAATCATAATTTTGTTGTTCCTATTAGTGTTGTTTCTATATATTCTGGTGTATCTGTTGCATTTATACCATTGTCTAATATTTGTTTTGTTATATATCCTAATCCATAATTGTATCATTTTATCTACATCTATTACACAGTCTAAGGCTAAGAAGTTATAATTTTTACTAATTATTTGTTTTGGTGTCCATTTTATTTATCCATCCTTTAGGTTATATCTTTTAATGTTATCTTTATAATAATATGTAGGTTTTCTTATTTCTGAAGTACTAGGTATTATATTTTCTTCTTCTTTTTTATCAAGAGTGTTTATTTCCGTGTTTGTATTTTCTAAGTTTTCTTTATTAATTACTTCTTGTTTTTCATTAATGTCTAGCTTTTCTATATTTGTTAAGATTTTTATATATGTTTCACTATCTTCCGAATCATAATTATTTATTTGTTCAGTATCTATTGTATTTATTTCTATTTCATTACTCTTTAATTCTTTGTTTTCTAATTTTTCTTTAAATAGATTTATCTCAATTAATAATTTTTGTTCTTTATCCTTTTCTTCTTTTTCTTTCTGTATTTATTCATACATCTCTTTTAGAATTTGTAGTTCTTTCTCTAATTCAGCAATCCTATTATTTTTAGTTTCTTCTATTTTTCATATTTCTGTAGTCTGTTGTTTTATTTTATCTATTTCATTTTCCCTGTCTATTTCTTCGTTTTCTCTTACTATTCTTACCATCACTGTTAATTTATCTTCTAATTTTAATTCTTCTTTTTCTAACATTAAGTAGAAATGTTCACCTATTTTCTTATATCTTCTTCCTAAATTAGAAAAGACTATTTTTATTTTTAATCCTTCGTGATTTTCATATATTTTTTCAACTATTATAAATTCTTCTTTGTTCATTTTATCTACTTGATAGTGTATATATCATGTTGATATATATATTCTAGTATATATATCATGTTGATATATGTATTCTTCGAATAATTCTACTATAAAGTAACTAATATGAGCTTATTTTATTATATCATGATTGTGAGGAATTAATGAATTTAGTTATTCGTAATTATAAATGAAAATACATATTTTGGTAGATTTGATAAATCTGTGCTTTGCTCATTGATAGCTTAGTATAAAACTAAATATCTTTATTGATTATATGAGAGAATATTTTTTTTATACAAGAAGGCGGCTTGTTCTCCGTAGAAAGACTTGCCTTAACTTAGTAAATGCCTCTACTATTTATAACCTAAAAATGAGAACGCATATACTATTGTACTGTTCCTACTTTACCCTTTTTATCTTTACAAAAGACTGTACAAAAAATCTTAAGACTATTCTACAAAAAGACAAAATTAATAAAGACTGAAGTTATACAATAATGGCACTTTGCCAAAGAAAAGTCAAAAAGCTTATCAAAAACTAATAAATTCTATAATTTACATGTCTAAAGTCAAGAAAACTATTCACATATTACTTTCTTTCATAACTCTTCTTTCATAACTTTTACTATCTTGTCTCTTTTGTTTAGTCTTTATTTCTCCATTGCTACGTTACCTTCTATCTTCCGTCTTTCGTTCAGCTAGCGTCCTTATCTCCTTTGTTCTAGTTGAACTTCTGGAATTACATTATTTTCTCCATTACATTTTGAAAATAAATGGTCTGGATATTTATGCCCTATCATTTTACAGTATCTGGTCAATAATTCATCTGAAATAAATTTTTCTCTAATTGCTTTGGTAATTATTTTTTTCTCTGGATTGAGCAACGTTATATCCATTGCTTAACTTCTTCCATATCTGGTTGTCTTAACTCTCTTGAATTTGAATAAACCATTAGATGATCTATTGAATAATAACTCCATATCAGATTCCCATTTAGGTAGTTATTTGCTAATTCTTGGTTAATTGTGGATATTCCAATAATTCTTTTATCAGCATAAAAATCTTGTATATCTATTTTAGGTATTTCAGCTTGCTGTTCAATATCTTCGAGTATGATCATATCTCGGGTCATTCCTATCTTCACAACTTGTATAATTGGTTTAATGTCATCATGCAATATCTCTGCTGGTGTCGTATAGAACTGCAGTACCCGTACTTTTCCTAGCTTGAAAATTTTTCCTAAGAATGTTAGAAGATTTCTTTGAAATATGAATCAACTTTTATAGATGTGCTATTTTCAAGATTTTAACTTTTTGTCATATGGGAAATTCAATAACTTTTCCATCGATACCAAATTTACCCAAATCTAACACCCAGGCAAAGAGTTAGAGCCTTTTTAGTGAAACAGTGTATCATCTGAGCCTTCAGCGCGTCACAGAGATAGCTTAAATGGAAATTGTCAATTTCCAGTGGTTCTCCACGATAGTGGTGCATCTCGCCAAACTTCCAGGTCATAGACAAGGTGGCAACACGATATCTCTGCATCGCGCCACCATGAAGTTTCCCATTTGTCACTTTCTAGTGACTTGGCGCTATAGCGGCACGTCGCACCAAGGATGAAAATTAGGAAATTCTTAGAAATTAAATACGTGTCCTAGGGTTAAAAGGTTCAATTTACCACCCAATGAAGCCTTATAACAAGAGATTTGTCTATAATTCAGCAGCTTATACTCAATTAGTCTCGAAAACTCTCAAGAACAAGCCCTAACGTTTTCATAGAAGGTTCAATGCCAAGGGAATTCACCATCAAAATGTCAAGAATCTCTCCATCAATCTTCGTAGAATCACGAACTAAGGTATGCATAGTGTTCAGGACTCCTTTCGTCCATGAAGCCCAAGAATCTCTTTTCTAAGTTTAAGTTAATGGATTTCTTTATGAATTTCATATTGGGTTTATTTTGTTTATGTTGAGAATGATCAATTGAATTCAAATCCATGTTGGGTGATCAATTTATGTGGAATTGATTTGTATAGACATATATTAATGTAAACCTATGAATAAACCCTAGATGATGATATTATAGATAAATCATGATGATTAATTGTTGTATAATGTTGTCTACATGTGCTATGCCTACCATGTGTTTGATTAAATTCCTAGATGAAGGAACAATGCCAAACTAGTATGATATCATGAAATCCCTATGTATGTACAAGCTTATGCATATCATATGTTTGATGAAGTGCTTTAATATATGAATTATGAATTGTGTTGTTGGTCATGTGTTCAAGTAAGCCATGCTATGTCAGTTTCTTCTAATCAAGTCCTAGGGGTACTTATACCCGAACATTTAGCTATGTGCCTAGAGTCATGTCATGTTTTCACTATACCTTTAGTCAAGCTATGATCCATAGAACTCAGTCAGTCATTTGACTTAGAAAATCTTAGAAATCTCAGTAGTTCAGTAATCTCAGTGATCTCAGTACTCAGTAATCTTAGTATTCCCAATAAGTCTCAGTAACCTCAATACTCTCAGTTAGTCGTCAGATCTTAGTAGTATTCCATCAGTCAATGAAACTCTGTAAATTTAATTTAGCTTTGCTAAATTATACCGTTAGTATCAGTTCAGTTGATCAATTTAGCACAATTAATCAGTTCAGTGTCTATTCAGATGGGAGAAGGAATTAGCACCTAGTGAACCCAAGGATGGGAACTCACATATTATTTGAGGGTACGATTCATAGAAGCACTCCTTGAATTCCAGAACTATGTAGCCAGCATAGGTTGAGAAATCTTAGCCTACTATGTGGGTAGATGAGTTGGCTTAACCTGTTATATGAGGGTTCCCACCGTTCTTGCTAGAGTTACCAGTTATATGATGGTTACTCACATGTTGTCCTTAGCAGTGGCGTGGTATTGACACCCTTATAATCAGGGCACAGATTGGACCCCAGCTAAGCTATTATAGTATATTTGGGGCGTGTGGATTAGATGACTACTTTCCACAGTCTCAGTTATAATCTTAGCCCCAGTAAAAAAACTCAGATAGTTCTTCAGATTTTAGGACTATCAGATACAGTCAATTCAGATACTGTACAAAACTCAGTTAGTTCCATCAGATTTAGAACTTTCAGATACAGTCATTAATGTTATCAGTTATCTCAGCTCTCAGAAGTCATGTACTCAGTCATATCAGTAATCAAAACTTATGTTATCAGTATTCAACTTTAAGACTATTAGATACAGTCAACCAGATCAGTTCTTTATAATTAGAATTATCAAGCACAACTATTAATATATCCATAACATAGTATCAGTCCCTCAGTATTAAGTAATATAGTATCAATCTTTCTCATTCATCAGTAAACTCAGTAGTCAGAACTCAGTATTCAGTCCTATCACGATCTCAGTTACAATTAAGTAGTCATGCATGTATTCTCACATTCATGTTAGTCAGTCAATTATTATTGTTCATGCATGTTAACCATTTGCGTTCAGCCTACCTCACTTGCATACCAGTATATTCAAATTACTGACGCATTTGCGCTATGGTGTCTTATACCATAGGTTTATGTACTACCCCGTATATTTTAAAGCTACAAAATGAACCATTGTTCCTGCGTATGAAACCTCCTCATGTTTGAGTATATTAATTAGGATGATTGTCCTAGCAATAATAGAGGTTATGATGTGTTAATCATGTTCATAAGAGTCCCTTAGAGTAAGCCAAGCTAAGAACTTTTGAATCCACCAAATTTTTATGTGTGATTTCATATAGGTCATCTTTGAACAAGCATAACTTATTTTATAGGTGGTATTTTTGCAGATTGATACTCTCTGAATTTTAGAGAATTGAATAAGCTTTCCATCGATACAAAATTCGCCTAAAACGGACACCCGGTGAAGAAGGTATGGCAATTTAAATTTTCAGCAGTGTCATTTCAGTCAGTCGCGAATCGTGCCATAAGACAAAATGACGTTTGTCAATTTCCAGTGCCACTCCGTGATTACACCACATTGCGGTGAGTTTCCAGGTTATAAAAAACTTGCAATGCGATGCCTCCGCATCGCGCCAAGGGCCCAAATCGGGAAATTATTATAGAAATTAAAAGATGTATCTTGAGGGGTATTTGGGTCATCTTCCTACCCCTATATAAGCTCCCAAACATAGAATTAAGCCATTATTTCATCAAAATATACTCTTTTTCATCAAAATCCTCTCAAGAACACATTAGGGTTTCAATTAGGGGATTCAAGTTCAAGCAAATTCTACCATCAAATTCAAAGAATCTCTCCGTCAATCTTCACTAAATCAAGAACAAAGGTATGCGTGTGTTCATTCATGGACACCTTTCGTCCATGAAGTCCAAGAACCCTATTTTAAACTATATGCCGTACTTGTTATATTTTGATTTGATTGTTGATCTTGTTTATGTGTTGAATAATGTCAAGATACAATTTTTATGGATTTGTATGAAACTAGGATGGAATGTTAGATGAAATATATGAACTTTGGGTGATATAGATTGTTGAATCCATAACTAATCCTATGCTCAAAGTGGTGCATGTAAGGTGTTTGATAAATGCCTAGAATGATAGAATTCATGTTCCATGATTCAATAGTGCTCAAATGACAAGTCCACATTCTATGCTCTATGATTTCACATAAATTTCACGTTATTGTTATGTGTTGTTGTTCTGATATGGAATGAGCATGATATTGAAGCTATGCAAGTTCACACATGTTGTATGCATTACATTCCATGTATAATAAGTTAAGCATCATGTGTAGTATGGAATCCCCTACTTATGGTATTGTGAATTGTGGACTCCATTCTTATGATCAAGTCAGTCATATGTCTTAGTTTCCTTCCATTGAGTCTTGGGGGTACTCATACCCGAAAAATATAGTTGTGTTCCTAGAGCCATGTCATGATTCCATGATACTCTCAGTCAAGCCATGTTCGATAGAACTCAGTCAGTTATGTGACTCAGGAAAGTTCAGTAACTCAGTTAATCTCAGTTAATCTCAGAAATCTCAGTACTCAGTGATATCGAAAACTTTAGAAATTCTAGTGTTCTCCGTAACTTTAGTAATCTCTATAATTTAGTACTCTAAAAAATCTCAAGAGCTCAATACTCAGTAAGATCAGTACTCTAATAAACTCAGTTTAGATCTGCTAAACAATCCACTAACATCAGTTCAGTTAATCAGTTCAGTTCAATCAATCAGTTCAGTCCAGCTAATCAGTTTAGTGTCTTTCAGTTAGGAGTAGAATTCAGCACCGAGTGAACCCAAGGATAGGGACTCACCTGTCACAGTCAAAGGGTCTGATTCTTAGAATTAATCCTTGTATTCTAGAACTACGTAGCCAGCGTAGGTTGAGATGTCCCTACCCATAGGGCTAATGCATCTCCTTTGAGTTTACCTAATAGCAGGGCAGACAGAATAAGCTCTAAAATAGAACAAGGTTTACTCATATGTTGTCTCTACCCGTGGTGCGGTATTGACACCCTTCCAATCAGGGAAAAGATTGAACCCCAACCAGTTTAATTCTGTGGCATGTCAGTAAGATGATTACCTCCTACAGTCTCAGTTTCGGTCTCTGTCCCAATTTTAGTAATGAACATAAATAGTTTTTTAGAATATCAGGATTGTTAGATACAGTCAACTCAAATACAATACGAAACTCAGCTAGTTCTACCATATTTAGGACTTTAAGATACAGTCACTCATATTATCATTATTATCAGTTCTCTGAACTCATATTACCAGTATCTATCTTCATGACTGTCAGATATGGTCAAGCATATCATTTTCTCATATTCATGGCTTCCAGTTATAGTCAATCAGATTAATAGTTTATAATTAGACTATCAGATACAGTCGACCAGACTAGTCCTTCATAATCAGAACTATCATACATAGTTATTTATGTATCAGTAACATAGCACTAGTCCCTCAGTATTTAGTAATAAAGTATTAGTTCCTCACTTATTAGTGATTATCAGTAAAGTCATGATGTCAGTATTCATACTCAGTAGTCAGTATTATCACTAGTTCAGTTATAGTTTCTCATATATGTATGTATTCTCACGTTCATATCAGTCAGCATTGTTCATGCATATAACCCTTTGCATTTAGCCTACCTCACTTGTATACTCAGTATATTTAGTCATACTGATGCATTTGTGCTATGGTGATTTCTCTTACGTTACACCATAGGTTTAAAGGCACGAGCTCTAGATCAGCAGTAAATTCTAGTATCAGCAGTTAGAGTTAAAAGTAAGTCCTCATATTTTGAGGACATGATGATTTCATTGCTATTGCAGTTTTTAGTTTATTTCAGTAGTTGGAGTTAGTTGGGGACATGTGCTATCAACTACTTATTCAGATAGTTAGAGGCTTTCCAGACAATAGCATGTCAGACAGTTATTTCAAATTTGGTTTGGTATTGTTATACCATTTTCAGATATTGTTCTTATCAAATGTTTATTCAGTAGAACCTTATGGCCATTCAGTATATGTTTTTGCATTTTTATGTTATATTATGCAGTATATAGGTAGAAATTTAAGTCATGAGTTATCTAGTGGTCCTCCGGTGTCATAAGCACCGTGCAACATTCTGCTTCAGAAAATTGAGGTGTTACCAACTTAGTATCAGAGCCTAAGGTTCAATAGAGTCCTAGGAAGTTTGAAAGCTGTATGTAGTAGATCCTTTAACATACGTGTGTTGTTCACCACACTTAAGTGCAGGAGGATATAAGATTTTTAGGAACAGTTTCCCTTCTTTCAGTATTCATGTCATGCCAGTGACCAAAAGCTCCAACTAAACTTTCAGTCTAATTCACTTCTTCCCTTTGTTTACAGAACATGCCTTAAGAAAGGACTAGTGAAAGAAGAACCAACAGTCAGTCAACACCTCAGCCCGTGCAAGAAGATTCCCTTGACGAGGACATCTCTCATGCAAAATTCAGGACTGTATTCACTACTCTAGCCAGTTCAGATGTTGCTCAGAACAAATGGCCACCCGCTGTTCCAACCAACCCAAAGGCCAATGTTGCTGTAACTAAGATTCGAGATTTCACCCGAGTGAATCCTCCTATATTTACTAATTCCAAGTCCGAAGATGATCCACAAGAGTTTCTTAATTAGGTTCAGAAAGTCACAGACATCATGGGAGTGACTTCCTGTGAGAGTGTAGAGTTATCCCCCTATTAGATATAAGATGTAGCCCATACATGGTTTAAACATTGGAAGGTAGATAGGGGTACAGATATAGAGCCCATAGAGTGGGAAGAGTTCGCTATAGCTTTCTTAGATAGGTTCTTTCCCATAGAGCATAAGGTGGCTAAAGTGTTGGAGTTCATCAATCTCAGGTAGGGTACGATGAGCGTACAAGAATACTCCCTTAAGTTCACCCAGTTAGCTAGGTAATCTCCCCATGTAGTGGCAGACAGTAGGTCCATAATGAATAAATTTGGGTCTGGGGTATCAGGTAGAGTGGTTAAAGAGTGCTGGATGGCAATGTTGATTAGTGATATGGACTTGTCTAGGTTGATGGTCTATGCTCAAAAGATTGAGGAGCATAAGCTTAAAAAAGAAGAGAGAGAAAATAAGAGGGCTAGAATAGGTAGTTACAATCCTTCTCAGCCGAGTTCAGGGGATAGCGAGAGCAAAGCTCTTACCCATCGTCTTTGTCAGGCTTGTGGTAAGCATTATAAGCGTGTGTGTAGGGCAGGCAATGATGTATGCTTTGGGTATGGCAATCCAGGCCATAAGATATGTGTAACACCCTGATTTTCTAAACTGGAATGCTACACGTTGCTCATGACCCCGAGGGACCACAAGCTAGCCTATGGCTGATATCTATACCTATACATTTCTTAACATACATGTAATATGCGGAAAACATAAACAATAGACCATAAGGTTCAACTGAAATAATTATAACATCCAAGTGGGTGAAAAAAATACAAAGATTACTAAAGCGTGAATCAAAACTAAACTAAATCTGAGAGCCTCTAAACACTGTTTAAATAAGGAGTTGAAGAAACATGTCTCCAACTAACTCCATAAACTATTAGCTAACTGAAATAATAAATGAATAAATCAAATCATATCGTCCTCGAATGAAGAGGACTCACTGCAACTCTATATATTGGAATGTGAATGCTACTACTGATCTGGAACTTGTATCTCTGAACCTACGGTGTAACATAAAAAGAAAGCACCATAGCACAAATGCGTCAGTACAACTGAAGTACTTAATATACGAGCGAGGTAGGGTAAACATGAATAGGGTTACCTACATGAACTATGCTAAATAACTGACTGATATGAACGTGAGAGTACAAACATGCATACATAGAAACAGAGATCACGAATGCATGATAGCTAAATCTATATGCTAATACATAGTTTAGTGATAACTGATCATGACTAAAACTATGGTTCTATCAACATGGGTGACTGTGTCTGACAGTCCTAGGTCAGATGGAACTGAATTTGAGTGTATCTGGCAGTCCTGGTATACTGCTATCCGAAGAACTATTTGAGTTCTTTTACTGAACTGAGCTTAAAACTGTGGGAGGTAGTTGTTTAACTGACATTCCCCAATAATGCATATAGAAATGTTAGGGTCCAATCTTTGACCTAATGGAGGGGTGTCAATACCATGCCACTAGTAAGGACAGTTGTGAGTGGCCCTCATTTGGCAAGTACTCAAATGAGAATGGTGGGAACCTTAAACTGGCAGGTTAAGCCACCTCATCAAACCTAGTCTGATAGGTTAAGATGTCTCAACCTACACTGTCTACGTAGTTCTAGAACACAAGGATGATTGCTAAGAATCACACCCTAAACTGGCACGTGAGTTCCAATCCTTGGGTTCACTTGGTGCTAACTTCTACTCCCATCCGAAGAGACTGAACATGATTTAACTGACTGTACATGGACTGAGTAACTAACTTTCGTTGACTGACAGAATAGCACTACTATCTGAGATTTTACTGAGATCATGAGACTTCTAAGGTTTCTTGAGTCACATGACTGACTGAGTTCTATAGATTGTGGATTTACTGAGATAATTGTGTGGACATGACATGGCTTTAGCGAAATAGCTATGATTTTTTGGTACGAATACCCCCAGGACTCAATGGAAGGAAACTGACATACATGACATGACTTGATCACAATATTTGAGTCCACAATTCATAATATCGTACATAAGGGATTTCATACTAAGCATGGTAATCAACAATGTATTGCATGGAAAGGATTTTATGTCACATGGAAGTACTTGCACAACCTTAATATCATATTCACTGCATAAGCATACTAGCAACACATATCAATAGCATGGAAGTTCTTGTGGAATCATCTTAAGAGTTAACATAGCTTGTCATTTAAATACTATGGGGTCATGGGAACATGATTTTTAGCATTCTAGGCATTTTATCAAATACCTTGCATGCACACTTTGGGGCATAGGTTGTCTCAACAATTTTAATCATCTTGAACCACCCAAATTCATGGGTTTTAACTTACATCATGGAAGTCAACTTAAATTAATATCTTTAAGCTTAAACAATGGTCATTAACATGAACAACATCACATAACAACAAGGAAATCAAAGTTTCTCATTTAAAAGCATGGTTCTTAAACTCTATGAATGAAAGGGGTCAATAGATGAACACTATGCATACCTGACTCAAGGTTCTTGATGTTTTTGAACTTGAAGGATTTGAAATCCTTTGATTCTTGAAGAAGATTGGTCTTCTTCTCGGAGATTAAATTTAGATAGAAACCCTAGTTTTTTGTTTGTGAAATAATAATGAGCATAATGTCTGAATTCGGACTTATCTGGGTATATGTAAGAGAGTGATAAGTGACCAAAATATCCATGTTAAAATGACCTAGAAATAAACTGAACGTGCCATGTGACGATCCGACTGACAGTCCATTAGACACTTGACGGTTTGTCACTTAGCCCATCAGACGTGGACCCAAAATGGCATTCACTGGATAAGATTTGACGGCTTGGATGATGGTCCGTCATAACTTTGACAGTCTGTCAACTCATCCTTCAATCCTACTCTAGTACGTGGCTCAACTGCCTTTGCTGTGATGGTCAAAGTGGTGGTCCATCACTTATGTGGCGGTCCGTCAACTTAGCCGTCATACCTGGGCATTTTCGACAGTTTCAAGTAAAATGTCTATAACTTCCTCTTCTGATGTCGAATTTGGAAAAAATTGGTACCGTTGGAAAGTTAACTCAATTTTCACATGATAGAAAGTGAAAATCTCAAAGATACCACGTGTAAAAAGATAGGTTTGCAATTCAAAGTAAGTACTAGAATCCTTGAGATGATTTCTAGCTACGAAAAAGGCATTGGTATTATAATGTGAGACTGTAGAGTTACATCATAGAGGGGTAAAGAGATATGTTAGCAAGGTACCAAGAGTGGTCTGTGTCAGAATAGACTCCAGACCCGTCATGATACGAAAAGTTTCCCTAACCTAGATTCGGGTACGTTGCACGTTTTCCTTGTTCATGGTATGCATTGTTAGATCTCTTTCTCTCATTCGAGCTTATGTTTCAACATGAGTTAGTTAGTAAAATCAGCAAGTCAGTTTAGAAATTGAACAGCCAGATTTGTATGGTTTGTTTTCTCATCCTTGCATCTATTCATGCTATCCATAATCTCAGAGAATATAACTATTCCAAGGTAGAACCTCCTAGTAGTTGCAAGTTCAGTTCATCTCATGTATCATGCATTTGTTTTAGACTCCTAAAGTTCAGTTAACCGAACCCAGTATTCTGTCCAAGTTTAGTAATCAGGCCCTAAAACTCAGTTCAGTCTAAGATTCACTATCCTATAGTATAAAACTATCAGTTTCTCTTTTATTTGTCAGTACCTCAGTTTACCAAGTCTTTCAGAATCATATTACACGCATAGTACTTTATATTCAAGTAATACAGTCTCCATGAATCCATGCTCAGTCACCTCATAGTACTCAGTTAATCCTTACGTCCTATGTACAATATTTGATAGTCTCAGTTTAGTTATACCGACCAAGTTCAATTTAGTCTTACATGCCCAGTGTTTAGTTATTAGCATAAGTTAGTTAGTCTAGCTAGAAAATCAGTTTAACAGACGTGTAGTCAAATTTGGTAGGGGTTGTTCTCTCATCTTTCCATCCAGCCATACTAACGGACACCTCAAGGATATAACCACATCCAAGATAGAGCATACTAGTATATGTAAGCTCAGCTTATTTTATGTTTCATGTCTAAGACACGAATTCCAGACACTAGTCGCAATTCAGTCTTGCATACCCAATAGTCAGTACTAGTATTAGTCCCCGTTATAATCTTAGTTATGATACATACTTCAGTCCAGTAATCACCTCAGTTCATATGTCATGCCTTAGTTTCAGATCTTAGATAATCAGTCATGATTTTGTACCTAGGTGCCTTTTGCATCTCCTCAACTTCCTCAATATCTCAGTAAAGTCAGCCTAGTATCCTTCAAGGGACATAGTGTCCCAAGTGGGAGATACACTATAGCCCCCAAACTTTCATGATTTAAACATGTCATTTTCTTTGATGAATCTGTCTTGGAGAAAGTGTTACTTATGAGCCAACCCTCTAACTTTAAAACTTAGTAGTAAGCCATGTGCTTAATGTCTCAGTTCAGTTCATGATACTCTATCCATGTCACGCAATACAGACCCAGTTCATTTTATGAATCACGTTCTAGACTCAGTTATGTTCTCATGTTCCCTCTCATGCATATTGAGTGATTAATCTCAGACTCTTCAGTATTTTCAGTTCAAGGTAACAGTCTTCTTTGACCTTACTTTTTCCCATGATAAGGTTTCAATACCAAACTTGGTATTCAATTCCATACTCTGTTTCAGTTCAAATTTGGTATCTTTACCATTGTATGTTCAGTCGCATGTTCATGAGCCAGTTTAGTCATATACTCATGCATCAGATATGCGTGATCAACTTATCAGTACTTTCAGTCATGTATGCATATATAATGTCAGTCATATAATTATGCATCAGATATACATGGATTCATCTTATAAATCTCTGCATTAGATATGCCTTCTCATTCTGAGAAACTTATTTCATCAGAACACTCAGCCCTTCATTTATAAATCAACAACCCATGCATCAGATATGTATGTTCAGTATGAATCATTTCATTTCTCAAGTCATTTGTGAGAACATGTTTCAGTCATTCATGTTCAGCTTATTATTTCCCCTCTCAGTCAGTCTTATTCGAGGATGATTGTTCCCAAAGGAGAGATATTATAATACCCTGTATATTTCTAAGATAGAAAATAAACCATAATTCCTACATATGAAACCTTCTATCCTATGATTCATGTTTGAGTACATGATTTAGGATGAGTATACTAGTGATAATATAGCTTATGATTCGTTAAGCATGTTCATAAGAGTCACTTAGAGTAAGCATAGCTAAGAACTTTTGAATCCACCAAATTTTCATGTGTAATTTCACACGCAACTATGTTTTTGGGTACGAATACCCCCAGGACTCGATGGTAGGAAACTGACACACATGACATACTTGATCATAAGATTTGAGTCCACAATTCATATTATCGTACATAAGGGATTTCATACTAAGCATGGTTATCAACAATGCATTGCATGGAAAGTATTTCATGTCACATGGAAGTACTTGCACAACCTTAATATCATGTTCATTGCATAATCATACTAGCAACACCTATTAATAGTATGGAAGTTCATGTGGAATCATCTTAAGAGTTGACATAGCCTGTAATTTAAATACTGTGGGGTCATGGGAACATGATTTTTAGCATTCTAGCCATTTTAACAAACACCTTGCATACTCACTTTGGGACATAGGTTTTCTCAATAATTTTAATCATCTTGAATCACCCAAATTCATGGGTTTTAACTACAAGCATACATACATCATGGAAGTTAACTTAAATTAATATCTTGAAGCTTAAACCATGATCAATAACATGAACAACATCATATAACAACAATGAAATCAAAGTTTCACATCTAAAAATATGGTTCTTGAACTCTATAAATGAAAGGGGTCCATAGATTAACACTATGCATACCTAACTCATTGTTTTTGAAGTTTTCGAACTTGAAGGATTTGAAATTCTTTGATTCATGAAGAAGATTGGGACTTGTTCTTAGAGATTAACTTTAGAAAGAAACTCTAGCTTTTTGTTTGTGAATTAATAATGAGCGTAATGGCTAAATTCGGACTTATCTGGGTATGTGTAGGCGAGTGATACGTGACCAAAATACCACTGTAAAAAATGACCTAGAAATAAACTAAACATAATATGTGACGGTCTGACTGATGGTACATCAGACACCTGACGGTCTGTCACTTAGCCCATCAGACGTGGACCAGAAATGGGGTTCACTGGATAAGAGTTGACGGCCTGGATTACTGTTCGTCAAAACTTTGATGGTCTATCAACTCAACTTTCAGTCCTTATCCAGTACATGGCTCAACTGCCATGGCTGTGACGGTCAAAGTGGCGGTCCGACACTTATGTGGCGGTCCATCAACTTGGCCGTCATACGTGGGCATTTCCGACAGTTCTAACTAAAACGTCCATAACTTCATTATCTGATGTCGGATTTGGACAAAATTTGTACCTTTGGAAATCTAACTCAATTTCCCATGTGATTGAAAGTGAAACTCTCAAAAATACCATATGTACAAAGATAGGTTTGCATTTCAAAGTAAGTCCTAACATCCTTGAGATTATTTCTAGCTACAAAAAAGGTACTGGTATTATAATGCGAGACTGTAGAGTTATATCGCAGAGGGGTAAAGAGGTGCATCAAAAAGGTACAAAGAGTGGTAAGCATCAAAATAAACTCCAGACCCATCACGATCCAGAAAGTTTCCCTAACCTAGATTCAGGTACGTTAAATGTTTTTCATATTCATGGTATGCTTTATTAGATCTCTTTGTCTCATTCGAGCTTATGTTTCAATATGAGTTAGTTAGTAAAATCAGCAAGTCAGTTTAGAAATCGAACAGTCAGATTTGTATGGTTTGTTTTTTGATCCTTGCATCTATTCATGCTATCCAAAATCTCAAAGAATGTAACTATTCCAAGGTATAACCTCCTGGTAGTTGTCAGTTCAGTTTAGCTCATGTATCATGCATTAGTATCAAACTCCCAAAGTTCAGCTAACCAAACCCAGCATTCTGTCACAGTTTAGTAATCAGGCCCTAAAACTTAGTTCAGTCTCAAATTTGCTATGCCATAGTATGGAACTATCAATTTCTCTCTATTTTATTTAGTATCTCAGTTTACCAAGTCTTTCGAAATCATATTACATGCATAGTACTTTATTTTCAAGTAATACAGTCTCCATGAATCTATGCACAGTCACCTCATGGTACTCAGTTAATCCTTATATCCTATGTATAATATTCGATAGTCTCAGTTTAGTTATTCTGACCAAGATTTGTTTAGTCCTACATGCCCAGTGTTCAGTTATTAGTACAAGTTAGTTAGTCTATCTAGAAAATCAGTTTAATAGATATACAGTAAAATTTGGTAGGGTTTGTTCTCCCATCTTTCCATCCAGCCATACTAACGGACATCTCGAGGATGTAACCATCTCTAAGATGGAGCATACTAGTATATGCAAGCTCAGCTTAGTTTATGTATCATGTCTCAGACACGGATTCCAGACACTCAGTCATAATTCAGTCTTGCATAACCAACATTCAGTTCTAGTATTAGTCCTAGTTATAATCTTAGTTATGATGTATGCTTCAGTATAGTAATCACCTCAGTTCATGTGTCACGCCTTAGTTTCAGATCTCACATAATCAGTCATAATTTCGTACCTACGTGCCTTGTGTATAGCCTCAACTTCCTCAATATCTTAGCAAAGTCATCCTAGTATCCTTCAAGGGACATAGTATCCCAAGTGGGATATACACTATAGCCCCCGAACTTTCATGATTTGAACATGTCATTTTCTTTGATGAATCTATCTTGGAGGAAGTGTTACTTATGAGCCGACCCTCTATCTTCAAAACTCAGTAGTAAGCCATGTGCTCAATGTCTCATTTTAGTTCATGATACTCTATCCATGTCACGCAATATAGACAATGTTCAGTTTATGCATCACGTTCTAGACTCAGTTATGTTCTCATGTTCCCTCGCATGCATATTGAGTGATTAATCTCAGACTCATCAGTATTTTCAGTTCAAGGTAACAGTCTTCTTTGATCTTACTTGTTCTCATGATCAGGTTTCAATACCAAACTTGGTATTTAGTTCTATACTCTATTTTCAGTTAAAACTTGGTATCTTTACTATTTTATGTTTAGTCACATGTTCATGAGTCAGTTTAGCCATATACTCACGCATCATATATGCACGATCAACTTATCAGTACTTTTAGTCATGCATTCATGTATCTTGTCCGTCATGTAATCATGCATCAGACATGTATGGATTTATCTTATCAATCTCTGCATCAAATATGCCTACTCATTTTGAGAAACTTAGTTCATCAGAACACTCAATCCTTCATTCATAAATTAACTACCCATGAATTAGATAAGCATGTTCAGTATGAACAATTTTATTTATCACGTCAGTCATGAGATCATGTTTCAGTCATTTCTGTTTATCTTATTGTTTCCCCTCTCAGTCCGTCTCATTTGAGAAGTAATGTTCCCAAGGGGGAGATATTATAATACCCCATATATTTCTAAGCTATAAAACAAAATATTGTTCCTATGTATGAAACATTCTATTTTGTGATTCATGATTGAGTAAATGAAATAGGATGAGTATACTAGTGATAATAGAGCTTATATGTGTTAAGCATGTTCATAAGAGTCACTTAGAGTAAGCTAAGCTAAGAACCTTTGAATCCACCAAATTTTCATATGTGATTTCACATAGGTCATCTTTGAATGAGCATAACTTGTTTTATTGGTGATATTTTAGAAGATTTATACCCTCTAAATTTTATAGAATTGAATAAGCTTTCCGTCGATACCAAATTTGCCTAAAACTGACACGCGATGAAGAAGTTATGGCAATTTAAAGTTTCAGCAATGTTATTTCTGTCAGTGGCTTGTCGTGCCATAAGAAAAAATGAATTTTGTCAATTTCAAGTCTCTCTCTAAAATTCCACCGCATCATGATGAGTTTCCAGGTCATAAACAAGTGGCAATGCGATATCTCCGCATCACGCCTAGGGCCCAAATCGGGAAATTTTTATAGAAATTAAAAGACTCTCTAGAGGGGTATTTGGGTCATATTCCCACCCCTATATAAGTTCCTAAAGAATTAAGCCATTATTTAACCAAAAAATACTCTTTTTCATCAAAATCCTCTCAAGAGCACATTAGGGCTTCAATTGGGGGATTCAAGTTCAAGAAAATTCTACCATCAAATTCCAAGAATCTCTCTGTCGATCTTCACTAAACCAAGAACTAAGGTATGCGCGTGTTTATTCATGGACTCCTTTCATCCATGAAGTCCAAGAACCCTATTTTAAACTATATGCCATGCTTGTTATGTTTTGATTTGATGATTGATCTTTTTTATGTGTTGAATAATGTCAAGATACAATCTTTATGGGTTTGTATGAAACTAGGATAGCATGTTAGTTGAAATATATGAACTTTTGGCGATATGGGTTGCTGAATTCATGAAGAAACCTATGCCCAAAGTGGTGTATGTAAGGTGTTTGATAAAATTCCTAGGATGATAGAATTCATGTTCCATGTTTCAATAGTGCTCAAATGACAAGTCCACCTTCTATGCTCTATGATTTTACATGAATTTCACGTTATTGTTATGTGTTGTTGTGATGTGAAATGAGCATGATATTGAAGATATGGAAGTATACATATATTGTATGCATTCCATTCCATGTATAAGAAGTTGAGCATCATGTGTAGTATGAAATCCCCTACATATGTCATTGTGAATTATGGACTCCATTCTTATGATCAAGTCAGTCATGTGTGTCAGTTTCCTTCCATCGAGTCCTAGAGGTACTCTTACCCAAAAAATATAGTTGTGTGCCTAGAGCCATTCCATGATTCCACGATACTCTCAATCAAGCTATGTTTGTTAGAACTCAGTCAGTCATGTGACTCAGGAAAGTTTAGTAACTTTGTAATCTCAGAAATCTCAGTACTCAGTGATATCGGAAACTTCAGAAATTCTAGTGTTCTTTGTAACTTTAGTTATCTCCATAATTTAGTACTCTTAGAATTATTAAGAACTCAATACTTAGTAAGATCAGTGCTCTCATAAACTTAGTTTAGCTCTGCTAAACAATCCCACTAACATCAGTTCAGTTAATCAGTTCAGTTCAATCAATCAGTTCAGTTCAGTAAATGTGTTTAGTGTCTTTCATTTGGGAGTAGGATTCAGCACCGAGTGAACCCAAGGATGGGGACTCACCTATCACAGTCAGAGGGTATGATTCCTAGAAGCAATCCTTGTGTTCCAGAACTACGTAGCCAGCATAGGTTGAGATAACCCTACCCATAGGGCTAATAGATCTCCTTTAAGTTTACCTGATAGCAGAGCAGATGGAATGAGCTCCAAAATAGAATAGGGCTTACTCACATATTTTCTCTACCTGTGGCACAATATTGACACCCTTTCAATCAGGACAAATATTGGACCCCAACCAGTTCAGTTTTGGGGTATGTCGGTTAGATGATTACCTCCCATAGTCTTAGTTTCAGTCTCACTCTCAGTTTCAGTAATAGAACTCAAATAGTTTTTTAGAATATCAGGACTATCATATATAGTCAACTCAAATACAATACGAAACTCAGCTAGTGTCACCATATTCAGGACTGTGGGATATAGTCACTCATGTTATCATTATTACCAGCTCTCTCAATTTATATTATCAGTATCCGTCTTCATGACTGTCAGATACTGTCAAGCATATCAGTTCCTCATATTCTTGGCTGCAAGATACAGTTAATTAGATTAATACCTTATAATTAGACTGTCAGATACAGTCGACCAGACTAGTCCTTCATAATTAGGATTGTCATACACAGTGATTTATGTATCAGTAACTTAGCACTAGTCCCTCAATATTTAGTAATACAATGTTAGTTCCTTACTTATTAGTGATTGTCAGTAAAGTCATGATGTCAGTATTCAAACTCAGTAGACAGTATCATCACGAGTTTAGTTATAGTTTCTCATGCATATATGTATTCTCATGTTTATATCAATCAACATTGTTCATGCATATAACCCTTTGTATTTAGCCTACCTTACTCGTATACTCAGTATATTTAGTCGTACTGATGCATTTGCGCTATGGTGATTTCTCTTATGTTACACCATAGGTTTAGAGGCATGAGTTCCAGACTAGCAGTAAATTCCAATATCAACAGTCAGAGTTAGAAGTAAGTCCTCATATTTTGAGGACACGATGATTTCATTGTTGTTGTAGTTTTCAGTATTTTTTAGTAGTTGGAGTTATTTAGGACATGTCCCATCAACTCCTTATTCAGACAGTTAGAGGCTTTCCAGACTATAGCATATCAAACATTTATTTTAGATTTGGTTTGGTATTGTTATACCATTTTTAGATATTGTTCTTATCAGATGTTTATTCAGTTGAACCTTATGGCCATTTAGTATATGTTTCCACATTTTTATGTTATATTATCCAGTATATACGTACAGATATCAATCATAGGTTAGCTTGTGGTCCTTCGGGGTCATAAGCACCGTGTAGCATTCTGATTCAGAAAATTGGGGTGGTACAGTTTAGAAGCACGAGCTCCAGAGAACCAGTAGCATCCCACTTCTGCAATCAGAGTGAGTAGTGAGTCCTCATTCTTTGAGGAAATGATGATTAAAATATTATTTCAGTAGTTGTGTTAGTTAGGGATATGTGCCATCAACTCCTAATTCAGATAGTTTGGAGGATTTTATACTATAGAATGTCAGACATTTATTTTAGATTTGTTTTAGTATTGTTATACCACTTTTAGACATTGTTCTAGTCAGATGTTTATCCAGTTTGAACCTTATGGCCTTTTAGTTCATCTTTCTGCCCTTTTTAGTCTTTTATGCAGTATAGGTGCAGATATTAATCATGGGTTAGCTTGTGGTCCTTTGGGGTCATGACTATCGTATAGCATTCTGGCTTAGAAAATTGGGTCGTTACAAGAACTTTACAAAAAATAGGTTGCCTTTGGTTATCTTTTTATAAGTGGTAATTATTTTATATATTTTTGGAATAGCAGATAATTCACTTCCGTCCTGGGTATATACAGTATTAAGTAGCCCATAAATGAAACAGGTATTAACTATATTTGGGTTAGTTTTTGGTAATGTAATTAACTTATTGTATCCTTGTAGCTTTTGGGTTATATAATTTGTATTTAGTTGTTAGACATTTATTGCTCTGTGTCTAAGGTTTAAATGTGTTTGTATTTTGTGGATATTTTCAATATATGGTTTGGTTATGTGATTATAGGCTTTCTTTTCTTGGTTTAGGCTTTCTAGATATGTGGTAGTTTGTGGGGGTTTGAACAAAGGGTCTTTTGGTTCTTTTGGTATGCATGGCTTATCAAAGATTTTGTTTAGGTTCATATTTGGGTCCCTTCTAACTCCTTTGCTTGTACCTGCAGAAGTAGATTGATAAACATTATGGGTTGTTTGGAGTGTCCCAACGTCTCATTTTATCTCTAGAATTTTATTGTCTTCCGATCGACATAGCTCTGCACACTGCTGAGTTATCTAAGTCATAGCTTCAGACTTCAGTTTAACTTCATTAGTCTTTAGCTTTTCTATCTCGTTTCCCATACTATCCACTTTCAGTGAAAGCATAGTTATGGTTTTGACTATCTTTTCTAGAGTATCATCTTCTGTAATATCAGTTTGGGTAGCTTTGTCTTGATATGTAATCTGCAATAACATTCTTGTTAGTCTTGATTACATCAAATGTAAATGTAAAAATTAATATATTCAATAATATTCTTGTTAGTCTTCATGGTTTTTTGGTTATTATACTATTTTTATCTATTAGCTTAATTCTTACAGTAGTCTTACGTTTTTCCCACCCTTTTGATGGATCTTCACCATATAGTTGTCTTAATTTTTTCTTATTTATTTCTACCTTATCTACTGAAAATATAGTTATTTCTTCTTTAATTATTGAAAATATAACTAGTTTTACTGTGTCTTCAGTATTTTTTATATTTTTAAATTTTTTTTTGATTTCTTTACTTCCTTTTATCCAATCAGTTTTTTATTTCATCTTATTAATAACTCTTTTTTCTCTTACCTTTTGTTTACATGGTGTTGTAAATCACCAGTGTGCTTTAGTTATTATTATTATCTAAAAACGGCATTCCTAAAAGCATATCTTTTGATGTTAGTTCATAATTATATATCTCTTTTATTGTTAATATCTTGTCCCATACTTGTATTTTTATATTTCTAGCTTTATAGGTAATTAAGTTTCCTTCATTATTAAATCCTTTGACAACTATTGGTGTTTTTAGCTTATCCTATTTGTCTTCTGGTAAACAATTATATCTACATAAGTTGACTTCTGCTCCTGTGTCTTTCATAGGTGTATAATATCTATTACAATATCCTTCTACTATTATCTTCATAAGTACATATATTTTCATGTTAAAGCTCTTTTTATTAATAATCTTTCCTTATTGTAGGTTATGGTTAACTGTGTATGTTCTATATTGTAGGGTTTTACTTGTTCTAACCATTTTATTCCTAATATAATGTCTGTTTTTTGCATATCTTCCTTTATTTCAAATTCTATTTTTATTTTTCTAACTCCTATTATTATTTCCTTTTCTGCTGAATCTTTAATAGTCATTAAACTTCTTGGTAGATCTGGGCATATATTACTATTAGATTTTATTTCTTCATTTTTCAGTAGGTTTTTTGCTATATGATTTTCTTCTTGTCCTGTATTTAGGAGTATTAAATATTCTTTTTCATTTATTGTTCCTGTTATCTAATATTGAGTTAAATTAACTGTTGAAGTTATTTCATAATTTGTTCTTTTCGATGATCCTGATTATTCTAGTTTTTCAAAAGCTATCCTTTTTATTATACTTATTCTATCATGTATTATTTCTAAATCTTCTTCTATATCCATGTCTTTGTAACTATAATCATTTTTGTCAATTGTTTTTACAAATTGTTCAAAAGGAATTTCTATTTGTATTTTATTAATTTTATTTGTTCCCGTTATTTTATGTTTTGTTGTTAATACATATAGATTATTACATCTTGCTGTAAATATTTTACTTCCTGGGGTTAGGTCTATTCCTGATATTTTCCAATATAATACTAATAATTTATCTATGTTTTTATCTGTTATTGCTACTGAATAATTTGCACTTATTATAAAGTTAAATTTTTGGTATATTAAATTTCCTCTTATAGTAGTTATTATACTTTTTTCTATTGGTTTTATAATTCTGTCATCTGCTAAATATAATTCTATTGTTGATTCTATTCCTTCTCTAAAACATACTTTTATTAATATTTCCGTTCCTCCAAGGTGTACACATTTTATTGGGTCTTTACTTTTTATGTCATTTATTTCATTAATAATTATTCTTTTTGTTACTAGTGGCATACTAGCTCTACTTTTTGCATATCTACAGTCTATTACATGTTCTTTTTGGCCTACTACGTAGTATTCTTCTTTTCGTCTACTAAATATGTTTTTTATTGTTGGTATTTTAAATAATTTTTCTACACTTAAATCTAATTTTTTTCCTTTTATCTCATCAAATATATTATTATCAAATATTATTTTTTGATTTGTTCCTTCTTCATTTAAATATTCTTCCTTTGTTATTATTTTTATATCTTGTTCAGTCATTTAATTCATCTGATTTACTATCAATTTTATTATCTGTTTCATTATCCGAAATTTCATATATACTATCGTCACTTTCTAATTCGTAATCTATATAATCTATTTGCATATATTCTGCATTTTCTATCTTTATTTCTGATATTTGTTTCTTTTTGGGGTCTTTAGACATTTTACAATTTCTAGCTAAATGTCGTAGTTTTCCACAATTATAATAAGTACATTCTTTTATAGATTTCTTTTTTTCTATATGGTCTTTTGTATTTATAAGTTTTTACATAATATCTTATTTTTTGGTTTCTTATACTTATATTTTGACTTTTTGTACTTCTTATATTTCCTATGTCTTTTTCTTTTCTTCTAATATTTTCTTCACATCCAAATTGGGGTGCTATTTTATCCTTTCAACATGCTAAATTCCTTATTAATGTTTTTTCCATTTTTATTTCTTCTTTGTATTTTTCACATATAGTCCTACACCATTGTTGTAGAAATTTTATTCTTGCTCCTAGGGTATCTACTATTTTTGGTTCATCCTAACTCTTTATTATTTTTGAATTAAATGGTTCCGGTAATTTACTAAAATATAATCTTCTTACTTCTTTACTTTCTTCGGTATTGTATGCTCCTTTATAGTAGTATTCGTTAAAGCACATGTTTATTTATCTATATAGCACATATTACATATTGCTAGTTTTAACATTAAATTCCTATTTGTATCGTTTTCTATGTTTTGTTCTTCTTCTTCTTCTGTTGCCATACTACTAAATTCATCTCTTATAGCTTTTTCATATTTGTTCAATATGTCTATAGGTGTTAGTTTATGTAACGCCCCGCAACCGGGTCCCAGAACATCACACGGTGCTTAAGGCTACAAGTAGCCCCAAGCTAACCGTTTGAGCCTTCTACTTCATATATTAGCTTACTTAAAGATAAAAAGCATGAACTCAACACTGTGACATCATAAAATGAGAAATATGAATGAAATACTTGGTTTGAATAATCTAGAACTCAAAGAAAATCTCAAAGTGCTGATAATCTGATAACTAGTCTAACAAACCTCTACTACTCCAAACTGGAGAGCCATTGGGATAGTTCTGCAACTGACTCATAATCAACTGACAAGAATTAAACAGCTACTAAATAAAACTGGAATTCTGAGAATAACCAGTCCCCAAAAAATGAGGACTCACCACGACTGATATGTAGATAGGAGTACTCTAAAGGATCACTGTTAAGGCTGAGACTGAGCACCTGAACATACATTACGAGAATATATGAGACATACACAAAATATGTGGGTCAGTACTTTGGAAGTGTACTGAGCATATGGGGGAGTGTGCAATTAAAATACACAATATCATAAACTTTTATAGAAAACCTGAATGATGTAAAACATACTCACATAGCTTGAAATAAACATATACCACAAGACTCATAAATCAACATGCTTTTATTTAAAACCTCAAATTATCATGACACCTGAAATTATTAGGACCATAGCTTTCAAAAACACTTATACTTTCAAAATTTTGTAACTTTAAGCCTAAAACTCTTTGAAACTTGGAAGACTTTAGGACTTAGAGAACTTTAGGAACTTAGGGAGTTTCTCTTAACCGACATAAACCATGTGAGCTATATGGAGTCCAACTTCTTACTCACGTTGGGGAGAGCTATTCTATCCTTGCCATCGAATAAAATCTTAACTTTAGTGATCACTATCTTAACTCACTTGGGCTATATCAAGAACCTACGAGGGCACGTAGTTATGGGGCATGAGACATCGGAATCAAGCCCAACTCGGTGCTAAATAACACTCCCTTACATAGCTCAGAACTTTAGAAAATCCACATTAAAACAATTCAACAATATATATATATATATATATATATATAATCGGAGCCAAAATGCATCCCCTTTACTTCAAACTCAAGAATGTGGATTTCTATCTTTACTTACAATCAACACTCACTTTTTGATATTCTTTAAAAATCGCTAACATCTCATTTTCAAACTCATGCTTTAACCATAAGGTTCAATTCACAACAATAGGACTTGAAATTCTCAAAACATGATATAGACGTTGATTTATGCAACTTAAACCATAAATTGACAATTTAAAACATTAATAGGCATAATAATATTACAACTCAAAGCTAGGTTACGACATAGTTTCATAAAACTCACAATATAATAAAATGATAGGAATTCTCAATGAATTTACGAAATACTTTACTAATATGTAACTTTTGGGCACAGGAACAAAAGGGTGTTCTTGTTCAAAACCACATACCTTAAACTTGGAGCTTTTGGATGACTTCGAAAAGGGGAACTCAAATATGCAAGAATTATTGAATTCTCATGGTTGAATCTTTAGATAATTTGGTTTTTATGTTGAAACCCTAACCTTGTGGTTGAAGGTGTGCAGAGAATTTTGAGATGTTTAGCTAAAGAGAAATAGTAGAAAAGACATTCTCTCAGGGTTATAAGTCGTGGGAAGTGCAGGAAAAGGACCAAAATACCCTTGCAAAAACGTCATTAAATTGCTGAAAAAAATAGCTGACGACATTCGTGACAAGTCATCAGACTTGTGACAAGTTTTCACGAAATGTCGTCACAAAAGGGTGGATTTTATGATTTTTGGTTTAAGGCTGACGACATTTTGTGACAAGCCGTCAAACTTGTGATAAGTCGTCACAAAACTTTCTGCTTATGGTGACGACATTTTGTGACAAGCCGTCAGGCTTGTGACAAGTCGTCACAAAATGTCATCACGAAATTTCCAGGCTGATACGCTGGAGTAAAATGGGCATAACTCTTTGATCCGATAACGGATTTTGGCAAAATTGGTATCGTTGGAAAGATAATTCAATTATATATCTTTTGGTGGGTGATGAGCTCAGAAATTCATAGTATAAAGAGAGATATGCTTGTTTGAAGTTGACCATACCAATATCCATCTCAAGAATTCTATTGGCAAGGAATGTTTTGATTCGTCTAATAGATATGAAACTTTTGAGGCCTAATACTCATCAAGCTAGATCATGTAGCTACCAAATCACTAACTTTATTCCTAACGAGCTTTAAACAGGGTTCTACTATTAGTTGAAATTCTCAGGGTATTATAATATCTCCTCCTTGGAAACATTCGTCCTCGAATGTCACTAGTTAAGCTGGGAATGCACAGAAACTGAGGATGCACAGTTAAAATAGTTCTCTGAATTGAATCTATGTCATTCTAAACTTTCAAGTATTTTTGAGAGTGCACAAATTTGCAACAAAATAGTTATATAGCGGAATCTTTGGTTAGATAGGGGCTGAATTAAGAAAAAGTAATACCTTTGGCTTGCTCTGAACTTGTGAAGAAGAGATGTGGGTACTTGGATCGCATATCTGCTTCGGCTTCCAAAGTAGCACCCTCAACTGATTGGTTCTGCCATAAAACCTTGACCAATGGAACTTCTTTGTTCCTTAGTCTACGGACTTGGTAATCTATGATCTCAACTAGAACCTCATTAAACAAAAGGTTATTCTAAACATCTACGCTATCTGAAGAATCAACAATGATAAAATCACCAATATGCTTCCTAAGCATGGAAATATGGAAAATAGGATGAACAGCTGACAACTTGTAGGCAAATCAACTTCATAGGCTAAGTTCCCAGCACGGCTGAGAATTTTGTAAGGGGCAACGTAATGGGGACTAAGTTTCCCTTTCTTCCCAAATCTTTTCACCCCTTTCATGGGTAAAATTTTCAGATACACCAAATCATTAACTTCAAACCAAGGTATTTTCGTCTCACATCTGCATATGAATTTTGACAACTCTGAGCTGTCTTTAACCTTTCTCTAATCAACTTCATCTTCTCTATCGCATCAACTGCTGCATCAGGTCCCACCAAAGTAGCTTCACCCACTTCGAACCAACCTTTGGGTAATCTACATCTCCTACCATATAATGCCTTAAATAGTTCCATCTTGGTACTAGCATGGTAACATATGTTGTAAGTAAACTCTATCAATGGCAAATGCGCATCCCAACTACCTTTTAAATCAACAGCACACGCCCTCAACATGTTCTCCAAAGTTTGGATAATCCTCTCAGCCTGACAATCTATTTGGGATGAAAAGTGGAACTCATATGAACTTAGGTACCAAGACCCTTTTGAAATGCTCTCCAGAACTGAGAAGTGAACTGAGTACCCCTATCCGATATGATAGACAAGGGAACTCTATGCAACCTGACCAACTCTCGAATATACAATCTAGCATAGTCCTCAGTTGTATAAGATGTGTGCACAGGCAAGAAATGCACTGACTTAGTCAGCTTGTCGGTAACAACCCAGATGGAATCATGATGGCATCAGGAAAGAGGTTAGCCAACCATTAAATCCATATTTATCTCTTCCCACTTCCAAATTGGGATACTAAACTCTTGCATCACACCACTAAGTCTTTGGTATTCAACCTTAACCTATTGACATGTTGCACACTTCGCCATAAAATTAGCTATATCCTTCTTCATACCACACCACCAATAGATTTTCTGCAAGTCGCGGTACATCTTGGTAGTGTCGGGATGAATAGAATACCTCACACCATGCGCTTCAGTCATAATTCTCTGGCTCAGATCACTAATATCAGGAACATATAATCTACCCTGTAACCTCAACACCCTATCTCCCCTTTGAGAGAAAATCTCTACCTTTTGGTCCTTGACTTACTCCATTAATCTGAACAAGCTAGCATCTAAGTCTTGGTTCTCCTTTACTTCCAAAACCAAAGAGGATTTGGAACTACTCTGCACCAAAATATTTCCCTCAGTGGAATCAAGAAACTTAACACCCAGTCTAGCCAGACGATGCACATCACGATCCAACTCTTTATTACCTTCCTCCACATGTAAAATACTACCCATAGACATCTTGCTAAGGGTATCTGCCATAACATTAGCCTTGCTTGGATGATACAAAATGCTCATATCATAGTCTTTTAACAATTCTCACCATCTCTGCTACCTATGATTCAACTTCTTCTAAGTCAACACATACTGCAGGCTTTTGTGATTAGTAAAAGCATCAACATGGAAACCATACAAACAAAGTCTCCAGATTTTCAAAGCAAACACTACAACAGCCAACTCTAAGTCATGGGTTGGGTAATTCTTCTCATGAGATTTCAACTGTCTATAAGCATAGGCTATAACTTTACCCCTCTATATCAACACACAACCCAAACCAACTCTCAAAGAATCATAGTATACCACAAAACCATCTACATTATCATGCAAAGTCAACACAGGGGTGGAAGTGGGTCGAGTCCTCAACTCCTATAAACTCTTCTCACAGGAATCCGACAAGAGAAACTTAACTTTCTTTTGGGTCAATCGAGTCATGGGAGACACAATGGAAGAGAACCCTTCAATAAAATGGCAGTAATAGGTAGCTAGACACAAGAAACTTCTAATATCAGATGGAGAGATACGCCTAGGCTAATTTCTTACAGCCTCTGCCTTTTGGGGATCAACTTAAATACCTTCAGCTGAAATAATATGACCCAAAAATGATATGGACCTTAGCCAAAACTCACTCTAACTGAATTTGGCGAATAACTTATGATCTCTAAGAGTTTGTAAGACAATTCTATGATGGTTTGCATGATCATCCTCACTTCGGGAATACACAAGGATGTCGTAGATAAACATAATAACGAACATATCAAGACATAGATTAAACACTCAATTCATGAGGTCTATGAAATCTGCTGGGGTGTTAGTTAGGCTGAAAGACATGACAAGAAACTCAAAATGATCATAGTGAGTTCGGAAGGCTATCTTCGGGACATCACACCCCCTTACTTCAAGTTGGTGATAGCCGGATATAAGGTCTATATTGGAGAAATAAATCACACCTTGTAACTGATCAAACAAATCATCTATTCTCAAAAGAGGTGGAATACCCAAGGAAATTTTTTGTTGAAATTTTGTGCGTAAACGTGTTAGGTTCTATCTTCTAGAATGAATTATAAATTTTCTGTGCGGAATGCCTTATATTATGACCTACCATTGCGTAGAGTATCTAATAAGCTTTCCAACAATATGTGGATCATCCAAAACAGATTCCCGAGCGACGAGTTGTGAACATTTTGATCAAACCATAAATAGCAGTGAACAGTAAAACGTGCAGGAAAAAGTACTGAGGCCTGGTGTCTTTTTGCTCCAACTTTAAACAATCATAACTTCTTGTACATAATGATCTGGGTGATCTACTATATATCAACGAAAAGCAGTGCGAGTCCTGTTTCCAATGAAATTGGTTTTATCCAATTAGTCTATCGAAGCAAAAAGTTATGGTCGATCTACTTCAGCCTATCAAAAGAGAATTTTTGGGTAACTTCAAACGATCATAAATCGTCATACACAATGATCTAGGTGAGACTCTATATATCAACAGAAAGATGTGAGAGTCCTCTTTCTAATGAAATTGGTTTCATCCAATTTGGATATCGGAGTAAAATGTTATGGTTGATCTATTTCAGACTATCAAAATAGTCCACCAAAGGACATATTCAAGAATTATTTGATTTTTAGGGGCGTTTAGGTCATTCTCCCTCACCGAAAATCCATCCAAACCCTATATTAAAGACTATTAGAAGTATTATATGTTATATTTCATCAAATTCCATCAAATACAAAACCTAAGCTCCTACATCCAACTTCAAGAACCTCCAAAGTTCACCATTAATTCTGCAAAGTTATTCAAGATTCCAAGTTCCTAGTTCAAGAACTTCAAGAACCTCCAATGTTCACCATTAATTCTGCAAATTTATTCAAGATTCCAAGTTCCTAGTTCAAAAACTCCAAGAACCATCATTCAAAGGCACGATTAACATCTCAAAAATGAGTATCGATCTAAAGTTTATCATTCAAGATATGTGGGGTTTTTCAACAAAAACTCCCTTTTGTTCTTGTACCCAAAAGTAATTTTGTTTGCAAAGGCATGATTTTTATTTAATTTTTATGAATTTGAAGCATGAACTTATATCTTATGATGATTATTATGAAATCTTGATGTTTATGATTTTGAAAGATGAATTTACATGTGTGGAGATATAAAGAATGAATCTTGAATAATATTTATCATGATTTTGATATTTGGGTCGTGAATCCCCATTGGAAATTGTGTTTTTTTGAGAAAGTGTGTGTTATAAGCACGTTGATGTTGAATATTTGAGATATTATGAATGATTTGACCTTTTGGTCTTAATGGAGTTGTTTTGAACACGAGTGTGAAAGAAATCCACAATGTGGTTGATTTTGATAGATGGGAAGCATGATGGATCCCAATGTATATTTATATATTACTGAATTTTTTTTGTTATGAATTGTCTCTGAAATTATCTGAGCTATGTCTGGGATAAATCTTTAGCACAGAGTGGGAGGTATAAAGCGACCTTACTACCCTAGACCTATGTGCCCCCGCAGGAGTGAGCCTGAGGCTGATTTATATAGTGATCACTAGTTTGTGTGGATTTGATATCGATAGTCCTACTCTAATGGAAAGGATAGGATGGCTCTTCCCAATGTGGGTTGTACGTTGGACTCCATGTAGCTCACATGGTTTATGTCGGTTATAGGATCTCCCAGTGTGTATGTGTTTCCTTATGTCTATGGTGAATGGTGAAGTAATTTGAAAGTGGAATTGTGAAAGTTATTCTTTTGAAAGATTTAAATCACATTTATATTATGAGAATTGATATTCTTAATGAACTGAAAGTGATTGACAAATTATACGATGACTCACAGGTGTTATTGTACTTATTTCATCCTCTCATGCTTATGATGATTTTCTTCGGACTATGTGAGTCTTTCATACATTCTGCATATTTCTTATAAATATTTATGATGATGATGTTGATAAAACTACATACACCCCCGTATACTCGATTGCTTTCCATGGTACTGACCCACATCTTCGGATGTGGGATGCAGTTTCTCATAATATAGGTTCAGGTGCTCACTTCCAGGTTCGACAGTGATTCTTTGGGCACGCTGTTCTACATCCTATATCATGGTGATTCCTCATGTTCCGAGGTTGTGATGTTTGATGTTAGTTTCACAGAATTGTTTACATTTAATAACTGAGTATAAGTCATTTGGGGCATGTCCTAATGACTCGCTAGTTTTATTGATTTTCTTAGAGGTTTGTCAGACTAGTATAGATGTTCGGAGTTGACTAATAAGTCATATTTTGTTATCTTTCTGAAATTCTTTTATTCTTGGATGATGATTACTCTATTGATATTTGAGGGTTATTTATGGAAACCCCGTTGATTCATGTTGAACTGAAAGAAAAATGGCTCAAAGGGTTAGCTTGGGGCTACTCGTAGTCTCAAGCACCGTGTGACGCTCCAAAACCCATTTTTGGGGCGTTACAAACTTGGTATCAAATCCTAAGGTTTTAAGGTATCCTAGGGAGTCTAACAAGCTGTGTTAAGTAGAGTCTTGATCATCGGTGTGTAGTGCGCCACATCTATGAGCAAGAGGCTACAAGATGTTTTAAGAAAAAGTGTGATTCTTTTTTTCAGAAGTCTATCGTGCTTAAAGTGTCTCTCTCTGCTATTGATTCGTGCTCTCCTGTCTTTTGGGTTAACTAATGCCCCAACAGCTTTCATAGACCTCATGAATCGAGTGTTCAGACCATATCTGGATATGTTTGTCATAGTGTTCATCGATGATATACTTGTATACTCCCGTAGTGAGGATGAATATTCTGATCATCTCCGAACTGTCTTGCAAACCCTTAGAGATCACAAATTGTTTGCCAAGTTCAGTAAGTGTGAGTTTTGGCTAAGGTCAATTACTTTTTTGGATCATATCATTTCTTCCGAGGGTATTAGAGTTGATTCCTTAAAGACTGAAGCTGTTAGAAATTGGCCTAGACCTATTTCTCTGACTGATATCCAAAGTTTCTTGGGTTTAGCTGGCTATTACCATTGTTTTATTGAGGGTTTCTCCTCTACAGTGTCTCCTATGACTCGGTTGACCCAAAAGAAAGTGAAGTTCTTGAGGTACGAATCTTGTGAGAAGAGTTTTCAGGAGTTGAAGACTCGACTCACTTCAGCCCCTGTTTTAACTTTGCCTAATGGTGTTGATGGTTTTGTGGTGTACTGTGATGCTTCGAGAGTTGGGTTGGTTTGCGTATTGATGCAGAAGGGTAAGGTGATAGCTTATGCTTCTAGACAGTTGAAACCCCATGAGAAAAATTACCCCACCCATGACCTTCAATTGACTACTATTGTGTTTGCTTTGAAAATCTGGAGACACTATTTGTATGGTGTCTATGTTGATGTTTTCACTGATCATAAGAGTCTGCAGTATGTGTTTACACAGAGAGAATTAAAACTTAGGCAGAGATGATCGTTAGAATTGTTAAAGGACTATGATATGAGTGTGTTGTACCATTCGGGCAAGGCCAAGTTGTGGTGGATGCCCTAAGTAGAGTGTACATGCGTAGTGTTTTGCATGTGGTAGAATGTAAGAAAGAGTTGGCTCATAATGTACATCATTTGGCTAGATTGGGGGTTAGGTCGTTTGACTCTGCTGAAGGTAGTATAGGGGTTCAGAGTAGTTTTGAATCCTCCTTGGTTTCGGAAGTAAAGGAAAAGCAATACATAATGCTAGTTTGGTCAGACTGAAGGAGTCAATCAAGGACCAAAAAGTAGAGGTTTTCTCCTAAGGGAGAGATGGTGTGTTTAGATTGCAAGGTAGATTTTGTGTCTGGAATATTGATGATCTGAGACAGAGGATTATGGCTGAAGCGCACGGAGGGTGATATTCTATTCATCCTGGTGCCACTAAGATGTACCGATACTTGCAGGAAATCTATTGGTGGAGTGGTATGTAGAAAGATATAGAAGCGTTTATAGCTACGTGTGCAACATGCCAACAGGTTAAGGTTGAACACTAAAGACCTGGTGGTATGATGCAAGAGTTTAGTATTCCCATTTGGAAGTGGGAAGAGATAAATATGGACTTCGTGATTGGTTTATCTCCTTCCCAATGCCATCATGATTCCATTTGGGTTGTGGTTGATAGATTGACTAAGTCTGCTCATTTCTTGCCTGTTCATACTTCATATACTGCTGAGGATTACGCTAGATTGTATATCCGAGAGCTAGTCAAACTGCATGGAGTTCCTTTGTCTATCTTTTTGGATAGGGGTACTCAGTTAACTTCGCAATTTTAGAAAGCTTTTCAGAAGGGTCTTGGTACCCAAGCGTTTTTAAGTTCTATTTTTCGTCTGTAGACCGATGGTCAGGCTGAGCGGACTATCCAGACCTTAGAGGATATGTTGAGAGCTTGTGTACTTGACTTTAAGGAAAGTTAGGATGATCACTTACCGTTGATAGAGTTTGCTTATAATAACAGTTTCCACTCTAGTATTGGGATGGCTCCGTTTGAAACCTTATATGGGAGGAAGTGTAGATCACCCATAGGTTGGTTCAAGGTGGGTGAAACGGCTGTGAGTTGTCTTGATTCGGTATTTGAGGATATGGAAAAAGTTAAGTTGATTAGGGAAAGGTTGAAAACTGCGCAGAGTTGTCAGAAGTCATATGCGGATGTTAGAAGGACAGACCTTGAGTTTGAAGTTGGTGACCTAGTGTATCTGAAAATTTCACCCATGAGGGGGGTAAAGAGATTCGAAAAAAAGGGGAAGCTTAGTCGCCGTTATGTTGGTCTTTACAAATTTCTTAGCCGTATTGGTAAGGTAGTTTATGAGGTCGAGTTGCCTTCCGAGTTGTCTTCTGTTCATCCAATATTCCATGTCTCCATGCTTAGAAAGCATATTAGCGATGTCGTGGTAGTCGATTCCTCTATGAGTACTGACATTCAAGAAAATCTTTCTTTTGATGAGATTCCTATTGATATTCTTGATTTCAGTGTCCGAATACTAAGGAACAAAGAAGTTCCCTTGGTAAAGGTGTTGTGGCGAAACCAATCTGTTGAGGGTGCAACTTGGGAAGCTGAGGCGGATATGCGATCCAAGTACCCGCACCTATTTTTTGCGAACTTCAATCAAGCCAAAGGTGCCGTTCTTTCCTAAATCATGCACTTTTGATAAAAGTTACAGCAGTTCAGCTGTTATTTATTATGTGTTCAACTATAGTTTCTTGAATTTATGCATTCTATGTTGCATTCGGTGTGAGAAACGATGTGGTGATGAGTCTAACGAATGGTTTCAGCTGTATGCTCTATTATCTATCTATTCTTGGCATGTCTAGCATCATTCGAGGATGAATGTTTCCAAAGGGGGATGATGTAATACCCCGAAAAATGTTTCCTTGAAATTTTGTGCGTAAACATGTTGGGTTCTATCTTCTAGAATAAATTATAAATTTTCTGTGCGAAATGTCTTAGATTATGAACCACCATTGCGTAGAGTATCAAATAATATTTCCAATGATATGTGGATCATCCAAAATGGACACCCGAGCGATGAGTTATGAACATTCCAACCGAATCATGAATAGTAATGAACAGTAAAACGTGCAGCAAAAAGTACTGAGGCATGGTGTATTTTTGCTCCAATTTCAAATGATCATAACTCCTTGTACATAATGATCTGGGTGATCTACTATATATCAACGGAATTCTATGCGAGTTCTCTTTCCAATGAAATTGGTTTCATCCAATTTGTGTATCCGAGCAAAAAGTTATGGTTGATCTACTTCAGACTATCAAAATAGTCCACCAAAGGACAGATTTGAGAATTATTTGATTTTTAGGGGCGTTTTGGTCATTCCTGCTCACCCAAAATCCATCCAAACCCTATATTAAAGACTATTAGAAGCATTATATGTTATATTTCATCAAATTCCGTCAAAAAGGAAATCCTAAGCTCCTACATCCAACTTCAAGAACCTCAGAAGTTCACCATTAATTCTGCAAATTTATTCAAGATTCCAAGTTCCTAGTTCAAGAACTTCAAGAACCTCCAAAGTTCACCATCAATTCTGTAAATTTATTCAAGATTCCAAGTTCCTAGTTCAAGAACTCCAAGAACCATCATTCAAAGGCACGATTAATATCTTAAAAACGAGTATCGATCTAAAGTTCATCTTTCAAGGTATGTGGGGTTTTTAAACAAGAACTCTCTTTCGTTCTTGTGCCCAAAAGTAATTTTCTTTACAAAGGCATAATTTTTATTTGATTTTTATGAATTTGAAGCATAAAACCATATCTTATGATGATTATTATGAAATCTTGATGTTTATGATTTTGAAAGATGAATTTACATGTGTGGAGATATAAAGCATAA